>NW_027188486.1:0-21217 GCF_041381155.1 Argopecten irradians | reverse complement strand
AAAGGAACGTTTAAAGAGTCAATTTGATACTATACTTATATCCAGTAAGTTGATGGTAATGGGACTAATACGGAGTAACAAGTTTCGCATAGGATTAACATATGTGCTTTTTATTAAGTCAGTATTAACCCTTTATATTAATTACTTTTCCCTCAGAATTTCCAATTCGATTCAATAAAATTTAAGTATTAACTGCCCGTAAAATTAAGTATTTTTTCTGTCCGCCGTGGATCGTGACGGCTGACGGCCCGAATAACAGAGGGTATCCGTCACAATAATACCCCCAACATCGTTTACGTGCCACGGCTATTTATTGCTACATTGTCGAGGTTGGGAATCGACAAACCTTTTCCGATGCGAACGGTGAAATTAAAACAGATTCGGCGATAGAATTAAAGAGTTTCTTTTCCTGCGTTTATATTCAGTGTTTCTCTTCTGCGTTTATTATATTCAATGTTTCTTCGCGCTAATATTAACACATTTCGTCGCTTACAATCGAGCGGGCGCGCCGAGCCGTGACGGCCGAGCACACGGCTTACACAGGTAAACTTTACCTTGTGAAACGAGACTTACAGTACGTACAGCCGAGCCGATTGTACCTGTAAAATAATTATGTTTACAATTCTCTTTTCCCCTTTAAAAATACATATATCCTCATTATCCTATTCTCCTATCTTTTGCTGTTTTCTTTCCCGCGTCTCGTCATTTGAGCTATGCATTTTGCACCTTTTTTCGGAAGAGTTCCGATACGAGCGGTAACAAATGAATAACTGTCTAGGTTATGTGTAAAATATGTGTATATACACGGGGATTAACTATGACAAACAAATTATGTGTTTGATTATGTGCAATTACATGTATGTATATTCTTCTCACAAATTTGAATTGTTGACGATATTAAAGATAGTTTTTTTCATTAAGATCATCATTTTTTTTCATGATCTTTCATTAAAAATATTTTTGATGAATCTGGTCAGTCAAATATCTTCCTCAATGAAATACAAATGATTAATAGTTTTTATAAAAGTTTTATGAAACACAGCGCCTTCAAGATCAGTTCACACAAAAAATGGTTCTCAGATGTGGAAAATTCCTCAAGAGGGCAAACTTATCTAATATATATAAAAAAAATTTGGATTTGAAAAGTATCTTATAAAATTATCGGAAATGTATATATAACTAAATTCCGTACATCAAATTTAAAAATTCCAATTGAGACTGGAAGATGGTGTAATGTTGAGAAACGTGAAAGAATATGCCATTTATGCAATGAAAATATCGGGGATGAATTTCACTATCTTTTTGTATGTAAACACGAAGAAATAAAAAATATACGTATTAAATATATCCCACAGCATTATTATAGTAATCCCAGTCTTCATAAAATGGGTGGCCTTATAGGTATTTGTAATATCCAATTATTGAAGAAGGTGTCTCTATTCATTAGAAAAATGATGGTATTTTTGTAGATGTGAATAAAAGCTATGATAGTAGTACGGTATAAGTATTAATTTCCAAATTAATTGTCCATATTTTAGTAATTGGTAATGATATATATTGTCCATCCTGCCACGTGCAGTTAAAAAATGTAACTTGTATTTTTATAATCCATGTAACACATTTAAATGTGTCTGGGAGACTATAATAAAATTTTTGAAAGATATTTTGCTGTTGCCTTTAATTGTAAAATGCTGATTAAGTGTTATACATAATGATCTGCTTTTCAGGTTTGCTGAATTGATTTGATATACATAAAACGACTGATATCATATTCTGGTAATATTTGATGTACTTTGTTGCATGTAATTCCAGTATTTATTTATTTCTGCGTTTATATTCAATGTTTCTCCGTTTATATTCAATGTTTCTGCGTTTATATCAACACATTTCGTCGCTTACATCGAGCGGGCGCGCCGAGCCGTGACGCAAGGGTAAGGTCCTAGTACTATACATGTATACAGCATATATACGTATACGTTAGATCTACAATTTGAGTTTTTCGAGTAAATGGTTATTTCTAGCTTTATGATGTAGATATTTTCAGTTTCAAAACATTCCATTTACACCACTTCAAAAATTCAAACAAGCATATATTTAACTTTAGATTAGATAATCAGTCCAATTTGATAGCGATATCAAAATGATGTTCGGATCAGTCTGGACTGAGATTTAGATAGCATATGATGTAAATTTCAGTGTAATAAAAAAAGTATAATGTAACACTATCTTTTTACTAGTAAAATCCCAAAATTTAGCATGAATATATCTAGAATCCGTGTTTTTATTTCATTCAAACTTCTGCTATAATGATATGATGCAAACACGGCACCGTTTTTGAGTAAATGTGATATTGGAGTTACAGTACCGAACTTATACCGAAAATAATATGTATATCTATATTGTTGCCTTTGAAACTTTATCCATAACGTTTACTAAAAAGCAGAAATACATCAATGGTATTTCTGATATATGTTCCTTTATTACAGTTTAAGTGTAGATTTAAATTCATTATTTCAAAATTATACTAAATCCTTAATAGTATATTCATTGTCGACCGTTTTGTATATCATACCGAGATTTAATAGTATGATATATGAACATTTATCGTATAATCCAAAAAGTAACCACATACAGTGTTCAAATGAAAATTGAAATTATTCGTATACAGGCGTTAAAAATAGATATAATATCTTGTATCTTTTTAAAAATATACTAAGTGATCTTTAAATAAGTATATTTAGTGTGATAATGTTGTAACCCTTCTTGTATGACTATACATGTACATTAAGATTCGAAACGGTGAAAATACATGCTTAGAATTTTTACTAATACCTTAAAATTACTGGAGATTGCTATATGCCACGATTCCGTAATTACAGTCTAGACTGGAATAATTTTTAAGGTTAAACCTTTAGTTGAGCTAGTTCTTAGAACCATTTTTGTTTCTGAATAAGTCACCTTCCATTTTTGTTTTACCTGTGTACGACATATATATATGTAATATATATTCCTAGGTATGATCAGGTATATTTTATTTCCATTTGCTTTTACATCTTCATTCTAAAAATGGAGGTGACAATAAAAAAACCTTTAGCATAGATGTACGGGGTTTCCATAATTCAAATCACAATCCAATTAACGGATGTCCTAACCTGATTGACAGTAAGACAATAGCAAATACCCGATATAGTCCACCGAATAGCAAATTGCCCGCGGCCAGGTAATTACAGGTGAGTTCGATGAATGGCGTTGTGTACAGGTAAATAACATCCTGGTCAAGGTATTACATAACCATCAAACCAAAGGCATGGCTAATTATATATCTATAATGTCGGTGTATCTACTAGTATATCGATTAAAAATTGAAAGCGACCGCACGGTCTGAAAAAATAGTTTGTTTTGCTTAATATCTCAATATTTAGATCTTTTATAATATCGAAAGTAAATTCTTTCTACCACATGTTGAAACGTTTTACGGTATTGTAATAAATGTATCTCGATTTATTCGGTTAGCAACACACAACACAATGTTTGTAATGATAAATCATCGGTGTGTACGTATGTCAAGCATCATATCCTTGATTCTTTAATCAAGAATTTCTTCAACTGTTACGTAAAATTTCATTCTACAGTCACAAACTTTGCAATTCACAATGTATCAAAGATACAGATTACAGGAAAATATTATTTTAATTAAAGCGAATTCGTTGCTGAACTCCTCGACAAAAAATCGGAAACTTTTATTTCTGTGTGGATTTTCTTTTATAATTACACGAAGATACCTGCTATTAGAGCATAAATTAGAGTATATTCGAGACAAAGTTATTGTACGATTAACTTCACTCAAAAGTAATCATAAAAAAAATCTTTGATCGGCTTTTCCTGTGACCGTCGATGTAAGTGATAGCACATCAGTTAAAGTACAGCAATAAGCCACGGACTATTGTGACGTCACACGGTTTAGGGCTAGAAAATATGCATAATCGGGCGGTCAGAAAATTTGACCTCGATATCGGCGGTTTACAGGTTAATCCGGTCGCGCGCGACACGGAGAGGTTTCTACACGGTCTAATAAAGCCATTTCCAGCATAAACTAAAAAATTATCATTTTTGACTACACAAATCCTTTAAATATATCACGGAATTATAAATGCTTATAAATCCTTGTATATATGTAATCGTGTTCCGTATTTTATTAACACTTTTTGAACTTGATTTAGGCCTAATAGTTATCGGACTAACGCACCATTTTATCATAATAAAAATGTAAATGTGTACAGATTACCGAGTACCCGGATGTACTGTTACATGAATCTCCTAAAAGTGCTGACTTGCAATATGGCGTGTGTGTCAATGATTATATATATATAAAGTCAAGTGAATGTATTATATATGCCAATTCATAAATACTTGGTACTGAAACCACCCCCATTTTGTATCCCAACATCGTCAAAAGTATCATCAAGGATTTATAAGTGAGAACTGTCTCTTTACCCTACTAAACACCACGCGTAACGCTAGACCAAGGACGTATATGAGTCTCACTTATAAATCCTTGGCTAGACGAACCGGGAAATCGAGTCCAACGAAACACCAATGTAAAGTTAATAAAATTTCACAACGTTTAGTACTTGCTTTAAGGACGGAAGATTTAGAAGATATGTCTTAAATTTTTGTTTAAAAAAAAACAACTCATGAAATGACGCTTCAGAAAGTAAGACGGTAACCCTCGCACCCACAAGCTACATCAAAGGCTGCGCCGGCGGATATTAACGGAAAATCAGTCGTCGCCCAACGTCACGGTCAGTACACAAACGCAAAAAGCTCCTACGTCGTACTTGCCCAAAACCCAGCGTGACTTATTCACCTCACATACGTCCTTGGTATCATCAAGGATGTATTTTAGACAAAAATCCTTAGTATCATATTATCATCTTATTATAAGCGACCGCGGTGTGAAAAAGTGCTCACAGAAATTAGACATACACTACATATGAAACTATATATACTATGGTCTCATTAAATTATTAGGTAGCTGTATGACTGTGTTTCTGGTGTTAAAAATCATACACATATGATCGCATTGAAAAAGTGTATACAACTATCGTCGGCCATTTTTCTCACTTCGAGCTCCCCAAAATGCATACGCATCCCCTTCGTAACCCCGCAGGGTACCGCTAGCTAGCTCCTACCCGTGGGGGCCAGGGCAAGCAATATAGCTAAATTTGTCCACGGCGTCCGTTATCTGTGGAGTTAATTAGTCGGATGACACGTGTGCGGTACACAGTACACCTGAGAGGTGTATCTATGGCGACAACATATAAGTAAATGTACAGGTAATATAATTCACCTGACAGAGAGAGAAGAACATATACTGGCAATAAGTTTTTTTTTTTTTTTGTAAAGTTCATTCTTTGTAAACCCCCATTAAAGTGTACTGGGTTAAAAAGGGTCTTCCCGAACTTCACTGACAATCTAGTCTCTGTCTTTCGTTGATTAGCATTTTGAGTATATAATTTTTAACAAATGTATAGCACAGTGATCGTTCATATGATATTTTATGTTTATCATAGTGACGTTGTGTATCGATTACGTCACGCACTAAATATAGCCTTGAAAAAATTGCTAGCCGTTGGTCGGTTTGTGTATTGACACAATATTCCATGTAAATGTGTATTTTATGGTGTAATAAATAACATGCCAGCTATGATAACTCCCAGTAACTGGGTTTCGAAAGGTGTGCTCTTAAACTGTAAATTGTATGAAAATTCTGTTATTATGTGACCTTCTTATTAGTGCTTTATTCGATTCTTGCCATGACGGTTCATCAGGATATTTATTCAAACCAATATTATTTTCACTTTTGTGTCTCTTTTTTAGAAATAAGATATGATGATTAATACAGACACCGGTATATCCCGATGTCATTTCCTATAACGAGTTGTACATAGATCTAACAAATATCCCCAGCTAACCAGTTGCTTTTAAAGACGTTTTTAATATTGTCCAGTGATAGTAATATTAGGAAAAAACCCTTTTAAAGATATTTTTAGGTGTAACGACGTCACGAGTATAAAAATGCATACTGAATCAGAAACGTATAAAAAAATAATGTATGTCGTTAAGTTTCAGATTCAATAAGTTAATCGACAAAGAAATAATGATTTTAAAAAATTCGTTGAAACCTCACTACCATTATGTGTAAACTGGAATATGAAGAAATGTACACGTTTTATCATTTAACCAATCGATGAATACAGCTCCCTATACTACTCTCCTTATGGTCGTATCCAGAGTACCTCTCTTTGACGACACAAAAGAAATCATACATGACCAAGCTAAGTTCGCTTCGTTGTAATAACATAGGCCTGGGCATGGCCTCGTAATTAGGGTAGTAGTAAAAACCTTTACCATAACACTGACTAATTAGCAAAGACAGTATATCACCATTGTTTATTTAAGTCAAACATGTAATTATGTAATATCAAATAAAAAAAAAAAAAACAATTGTGAGAAAGAGTGATCCTTTTAATGACCAATTAAACTTCTTAATTGCCGGAATCTTGTTTTGATTTTATAGTCTTTGTCATTCCGACAAAAAATATCAGTGGCCAAGGCTATAAATACTCCCTCACACAATCCTTATAGTATCATACAACATGAATACCTTTCAAGAAGCAACCTACCGATACCTGTCCAGCGACACTAAGAAGACCTGCATCCTCGGTCACAGCTTTATCAGACGCCTCATCGCCCGATGGAGAAAAGAAGAAATACCACTACCCAATCGGTCATTCCATGCCTTCGGACGAGGTGGTTTGAAGCTTCGATAGCTGAGAGACATCGTACTAGCCGAAGATTTTTTCCATCTATCACTCCGTCTTTGTACAGATAGGCGAAAATGACATCGCTGACCAGTCAACGGCCCGTACAATTGGACTTCTTCAAGAAATCCATCAACTGTTTATCGCCCAGGGTGTAGAAGTGGTGATGTTCGGCGAGCTTTTTCCGAGACACGATCGCAAATTCAACAAGCCGCATCACTTATCAACAGAATGATGAAGAAACAACACCCTGACATCATTTGCCAACACGACAGAGACTTGTTGAAGACAACCTCAATCCGAGCTAAAGATGGTACACACCTGAAACCGTCGGCGGAAGTTGCTTTCTCCAACAGCATTGACCGGGCCATCAGACACATGAGGGCTTGATCTTATAATCAGCCAATCCTTTATAAAAAAAAAGCCATTTTCATGGCTACCCAAATATCACAAAAAGACCCATGAACACTCGAAAATACGCATTTATATATTACGAATTATATATCTTTAGCATGAATAAAAACAACTGAAAATTGACACGTGTATACTATTTATAATTTTATGATAAATAATTGACGAATACTTCTTAAAACTAAAAATGTATTTAATCAGAAACATATATGTATAATTGTTTCTGACAATATGAATTAAATTTTATCGTATTAGTTCACCAGTTAAGTTTGGCCTCTATACTGGCATTACGTGCAACAAAGTACATCAAATAATTACCAGAATATGATATCGGTCGTTTAATGTATATCAAATCAATTCAGCAAACCTGAAAAGCAGATCATTATGTATAACACTTAATCAGCATTTTACAATTAAAGGCAACAGCAAAACGTCTGTAAATAACAAATATTTATTCATTTTATGGAAAACGATCTTATTTTAATATCGTCAACAATTCAAATTTGTGAGAAGAATATACATACATGTAATTGCACATAATCAAACACATAATTTGTTTGTCATAGTTAATCTCCGTGTACATTTGTTACCGCTCATATCGGAACTCTTCCGAAAAAAAGATGCAAAATGCATAGCTCAAATGACGAGACGCGGGAAAGAAAACAACAAAATATACATGTAGGAGAATATGATAATTATGGTATATGTATTTTGAAAGGGGAAAAGAGAATTGTAAACATAATTGTTTTTCAGGTACAATCGGCTGGCGGCTGTACGTACTGTAAGTCTCGTTTCACAAGGTAAAGTTTACCCGTGTAAGCCGTGTGCTCGGCCGTCACGGCTCGGCGCGCCCGCTCGATGTAAGCTACGAAATGTGTTAATATTAGCGCAGAAACATTGAATATAAACGCAGAAACATTGAATATAAACGCAGAAACATTGAATATAAACGCAGAAATAAATAAATACTGGAATTACGTGCCACAAAGTACATCAAATATTACCAGAATATGATATCGGTCGTTTAAATGTATATCAAATCAATTCAGCAAACCTGAAAAGCAGATCATTATGTATAACACTTAATCAGCATTTTACAATTAAAGGCAACAGCAAAATATCTTTCAAAACGTCTGTAAATAACAAATATTTATTTATTTTATGGAAAACGATCTTATTTAAATATCGTCAACAATTCAAATTTGTGAGAAGAATATACATACATGTAATTGCACATAATCAAACACATAATTTGTTTGTCATAGTGAATCCCCGTGTATATACACATATTTTACACATAACCTAGACAGTAATTCATTTGTTACCGCTCGTATCGGAACTCTTCCGAAAAAAGGTGCAAAATGCATAGCTCAAATGACGAGACGCGGGAAAGAAAACAACAAAAGATAGGAGAATAGGATAATGAGGATATATGTATTTTTAAAGGGGAAAAGAGAATTGTAAACATAATTATTTTACAGGTACAATCGGCTGGCAGCTGTACGTACTGTAAGTCTCGTTTCACAAGGTAAAGTTTACCTGTGTAAGCCGTGTGCTCGGCCGTCACGGCTCGGCGCGCCCGCTCGATGTAAGCGACGAAATGTGTTAATATTAGCGCAGAAACATTGAATATAAACGCAGAAACACTGAATATAAACGCAGAAACTCTTAATTCTATCGCCGAATCTGTTAATTTCACCGTCGCATCGGAAAAGTTTGTCGATTCCCAACCTCCGACAATGTAGCAATAAATAGCCGTGCACGTAACGAAGTTGGGTAATTGTGACTGATACCCTCTGTTATTCGGCCGTCAGCCGTCACGATCCACGGCGGACAGAAAAATACTTAATTTTACGGCAGAAATACTTAATTTTATTGATCGAATTGGAATTCTGAGGAAAAGTCTTAATATAAAGGGTTAATACTGAATAAAAAAGCACATATGTTAATCCTGCCGAAACTTGTTAAAAATTAAGTATTCTGCCGTTATTCTAACAAGTTTCGGCAAGATTAACACATTTTGGGTTACCAGTGTAAAGGGACAAATGACAACGCTGCTGTAATGACATACTCCAGGAAGTACCCATAAAGCTGGACATGGACTTTTGCCGAGCCTCGTTCTGGAGCCGCTGACGTCCAGAAGTCGGAAAGTCTCTCCCGTAAGCACCCCCCTATTCCTCACCAATCTCAGCCAGTATACGTGGTCAATTATCCTACAGGGCCCTTTCGGCCTCCTCCCTCAGTCATTGCATTGACTCTTGGACGATGTCACGCAAAACAGAGAAGTGCGATATAATACACAGGTCATCCCGGTGCATAGATTGTTCATTATATTCCCCGCCCGCTTTCACTATAGGAGGTCGTCAGTCACCGACAGCCACGCTCAGGGTGGACCTTTTTGAAAGCCCTTTGTTATCCAATCAATGGTTCCATTACGACATCAGAAAACGCTTTCTTCCGGAAGTTTCCATTATATTACATGCATACTAACACGGTAACCGATTCGGTCCTACGTTTCTTTGTGTGTTTTAACTAAGTTCTGATATTATTTGCCTTTTCTGCAATTTTCCCTTTCCCTGGTTTCGAATCAATCTGCTATCCTGTGTACTCTTTTCAATCCATTCTGGGTCCTTAATCCAAGACGAAGGCTGATGTACCGGTTTCGGCCATATCTGCCAGAAGAGTGGGCCGGACGCCATTGTCTCTGGCAGATGTAAGCAGCTTCACAAAAACCATTCTAAGGGAAGGTTACATAATCCTTTCATTGTCTTATCATCACGTTTATCGATAGTGCCTCCCTGCTTCTTAAAGTTGCTTGGGTCTGTAAATTTTGTTGGTGGTTTGAGCCATGATTCTACCATTGCGTCCGAAACATGCTTCAACTATGCCGGACACTTCCGCTAGCGGCCCTATGGTCACACAATATAACAGAAGAGAGGTGATTGCGCCGGTTGAGCGGCTCAATTTACCAGAAGTGATGGTGTCTTGTAAAAAATTTATCGCTTATTTCAATAAGATTACCTGCCCCTGACATCTGGAGATATTCTGCGGCACAGCGTATTTGTACAATGTTGTTTTTGGTCTCATGTCAATTTTCATATTGTAGCAAAAGTCGTGCTACAATACTGAAAATGTCCGCGACCCCGGGGAAAGTCAGAAGTTCAACCCTGTTGCTGTCGGTGTGGGAGGGCACGGCTGACGACCTTGACAAAGTACTCGGAGGTGGCATACAGCGGAAACCTGTGTAGTGTCGGAATTCCGTACCGGCGGTTAAAACCGTTATGTCGGAGAGGAGTCTCCGGACCTACTCCGGATACTTCGAGAAATCCATGTTTGGGTTTGTATCCGGCGACGTTAGCACATTATCCGATACTATTAGGATATGGAGTTGTGTTCCCACGACGTAGAGAAAGTCACTTACACAGGTATACGTATATATATTGGAGCCGCCGTCATACAATGATGACCGCACGAACGCGGAGTTTTGTTTGTGTATTTAAAATTACACACACACGTTTATTTAAATGTTACCTGTCAACAGCGACAAAAAGGCGGTAACTATTGATATCCACTTGTGACTTTTCAATGAAATCGCACAGCGATGAGCAAAAAACTTCTAAGTACGTAATCATGTTATAATACCCATTTACCAATATAAAGGTCCCCCAATACCGTCGATGTGTCTAAGATTTTGGAGTGAGTGGTCTGCAGATGTCAAAAGAAGTCTTCGAAGTGGTATATCAGCTCTAAGTACTACTCGACAAGACTATGAAATTGTTTACCTTTGGTGCCTGTGTATAATATAAATCGAGACTAAAACAAGGCTGACAAACGTAGCCTGTCCGGAACATGGACGTTGACAGATTTAAAGAAAAAGCCGAGCACTGGACCCCGGAAGATATCGATCTTTGTTGTATGTGTCTATATGGCCCTTTACATGAACACGTGTACACAATGCTAGGTACACATAATTACAACACACCACACACACACATGTGTACACGGAGGGAGCAGTTGAGTGCACGCTACCTGTGTATAGTGTGTATTGGGTGTGGTACTGTCTAACCCCTAAGGTGAACATTACCTGCAATAATCTTACGTACATTCGTATGGTGAACTACTAAATGGACCTCAAATAATCAATCTCGAAAAATCAATAATACTATTGGGCCTATCCCGTGATTGTAATACATAAACGATATGTACATGTAGGTAAGCAGAATAGAAGGAATTTATTTTTTCTAGTCCCAATATCAGACATTTTGATAGATACGGTATGTAGGATCTATTTATTTAGGTGTCGAATTTTGGTATCAGGATCAGAGGAAAATCGGATATACTAATTTGTTTGCCCGATACTTGAACAGAAGCTTGGTTGTCGTCAATAGTGTTTTTCGTGGAAACAATGCTAATGCGAATATATGACTTTCGTGATGGTTTTTAACTTTTCCACTTTTTAATGAACACATTTCGGATTGGATACATTACATGTAACAAAGACCGGCGTCTATAAATCTATATCACAGTCGATATATACATTATAGGTAAAATCTGTACAGGTGTACTGTGTATAGTCCGCTAAACCTGCCTATATTATTAGGCTTTTTTAATTTTTTTTTTTTTTTTTTTTGCCTAATATATAGTCTATTATATTAGGCAAAAAAAAAAAATTTAAAAAAGCCTAATAATATAGGCAGGTTTAGCGGGACTATACTGTGTAATGCACAGGCGTGGTTGGCTATATGATACTCGGAACAATGCCAATCTGATTATCTCGGCTCATCAATTCTAACACCGCTTTGTAATCAGGGTTGGTATTTAAGGTTATATGTCATGTATTGAAAAAAAGGTTATTTTCCTTGATACAAATTTTGTTTATGCTAATATTAACTTATCAATCCTAACAGCTTTGCCACCTGCTTGGTTGGTATTTAAGGCTGTGTGCCATGTTTTGCACGGGGGTTATCTCCCTTGATATAAACAATAAGAGGATGTGGCAAATTTCTAAAGTGGACGACAGCCGGAGTACTCAGAAAAAAACAACCGGGATACGGTCAGTACCTTGTAACTGCCCACACGTGGAGTTAAAAATGCCCCCCTCCCTACAAAGAAAAAAAACACAACAAAAAAACAGAAATGGCAATATTTCATTAAAAACCAAAATTGCCCGTAACTACAATGTAAATAAGTATATTGCACATCCACTTTACCATGTGCTTCAGCCTTCAGAAATATTATAAGTTGTACTTAAGACAACCTAGTTATGAAACTTACATGTATGTAACCATCCTGTTAACAATATTGCACAGAATATATATATAATACGTATGCAATTTGGACAGAGAATGAATACAATAACCAGAGTCTTACTAAAAGTGCTCATAATACATGTGATTCTAAACGTTTTATTGTCTGTATCGATTGTTGCATTTATGTTATTGTATTTTTCCTAACAGAACAAAACCAACTGAACAACTCTTGAGGGGATTTTCTTTTTTAATATCAGAAATCAAGTAATAATTGGAAAGCATTGTATTTTTATTAGCAACTTAAAAGTAGGTTTCGCCCAATGAAATATAAAGACTACGAAACTGAAATTTATCCTGTACATAGATATAATCTTCAGATCATTTTCAATGCATACAGCGAACAATATGGGTGGTCAGTTGCCTAGCTTGACCAGGAAAAATACATCTCTTAAAATAGAGCGAAGTATAGCTTTACATAGAACATGACGTATTTTTTTCCAAAACGAGGCCGCAGCAACAAACGGAAGCGTGCAACAAAAAGTCAAAATGGTACATACGCTCGCTAGCTTAATACACCAAACATACATGTGGTTAGTGTGCGGCTGTATGTGCGCTGGCATATGTGTTGAAATTTAACTCACCACGTGCAACGCCGTTACACGAGTCCCAACAGATCCGGGCAAGTTCTGCTTGAGATTTGGCTTCTGTTTCTTCTATCGCTACATGCCATCTCTGAATTTTAATTCCCTATAAATATATCTAGGGTGCTACCGATTCCATTATAATTTCCTCCACTTTGTTGCCGATTCAGATACAATTTTTTTTTTATCTCACACACTTTCGTTCAGCAATTCTGTTTACTTTTAGTGCGTAACAATGCGCATGCGCGAAACTACGACGACACAATCCATCGCAGCTACATTTGCATACTATTTTGTTTGACGGACACCGTAATAAATCAAGGATTTCCTTCAAATTTGTATTCAAGACACATTTGTTCAATCTCAAACGTATAAAGAAATTAAATTGAGGTATTTTTGATACGTTTTTTCATCTTTTCTTCCGTTTATCGGATTTTACAAAAAAATATTTATTTGGTTGGGCGATACCTACCTTTAAAGTGAATAGTCGGGCAAAGAAAACCAGTCTAAATGCGTTCATTGGCCTTCCAAAAGTTCTCACATATTAATACGACGGTCAAGTTCAGCTTAGTTTCCCAGTTCTGACCATTAAAGTAAAGAAAAGTTGAAAGCATTGAAAGCGAGGCTGCGTGGAAATGTAACCACGGACATAATGAGCCGGGAGGACGTTTTAGAATTTCTATACTTTAAATTAATTTCTTCGTACGCAGACAGATTTTGACGAGAGATTTTATTTTTCCATTTCATAAGAAATTATACTGGATACATTCACACCATTTTACCGACTTTAGCCATCCTTGCCCGACTGTTCACTTTAAACTCAAAAGATACAAAATATGAGTATCTTTCACTCTATTGCAGATAAAAACTAGTTGAAATTGAATTTTAATAATGCTTTAAGAGGAAAACAGAATTGCAACATCAAAGACTATTTCAATTTTGACCAATCAGGGTGCTTAATTTCGTTACCATGGCAACAAAGTATTTCGAAACAGTAACTATCTTTGCATACCGCATAACCCATATGAATAAATTTTCACTTGTATCTAAAATATCTTAATTTCTATCAATCATAGACGCCCGTTGTATATCAATTTTTATTTAAATCTGACGATATTTTAGATTTCAATCAAATCAGGGGCCTCCATTTTGTTACCATGGCAACCAATTTTTTTTGAAAGTGATATCTATGTTATTCAGTACACCTCATTACTCCCATATACAAATTTTACATAAATATGACCCAATCTATATTTCAGCAATCAGAGACCTCCAATTTATAAACATGGCAACTAATATCTTCGAAAGTGTTACCATTCTATTCAGCGTAACATATTATTACTTCACACTAATTTCCACATCACTGGAATATAAAACAAACTGGAAGATGTGCCCCGTTGCTAACTGCAACCCAAATTACCCAAAACAATTTTAATTTTATGACCATGTTTACACACAAAGGCAAAACATGCTCTGAGCGGATTTTAATGCAGGGTAAAATTGTGAACACATTTTAACATGATGAAATGAGAGGACAAAGAGCAATGTGTTACTTTCTTGTAAAATCAATTATTTCAAGTATTTGTTTTCGTTAAAAATCCGAAAGATATGGCTAAGATATAAAGTATACGATCTACACAAAATGATTTATGAATGAAAACCGTTGAATATATTAAGCAAAGAATGTCCCATTTTCCATGTTTGGGCAAGTAGTTTCAATGAAAATGATGGATGAAGATTTCAGGCCATTTTTATTATTTTTTTTAATCGTAACATTAGCTTGAAAATCACATGTTGCTTAACTTATGTATATATCTGGATGGTTCCCATGGTAACTACCATTTTCAAAAAACTTTACTTGCAGCATATCATCATATAACTAGGCTAAGTATCATTAAATAATTGAAAGATACCTAGCTAATCCTAATCTTTTGTAGACAAGTTTACTTTTATACATAGGTTTTCAAAGCAGGTTTGAGTGTGCATGTATTTAGAAGTGAATCGAAAAATACATGATAACTTATTTTAAAGACTCACGAAATCTGCAGAATTGACGGGATGACTTTTTTATATGATGGGGGTTGTGAACAGGAAACTTTATTAAATAAATGTTCGACATCTTATTGACCTTTTATAGGGGGTGACCATGCAGACGTTCAGTCACAACTGAGGATTTTGCAGAATTGCTTTCTAAGGTGGTGAAGCATTTTGGTCAGCGAAAACATGCTTTCATTCCAGGTGTTTTTATATAATTTCGTTAATGCATGGGTATTTTTTTATAATGTATGTCATTATTAAGCCCAAGAACGTGTCTAAACTGGCCCTGTATTGGTGATGAAACTTTTCGCATATCCAATTTTTGACATAGGAACTAATATCTGTCCCTAAACTGTTACCACTATTCATCTGTCAAATATTATTAATTTCTAAGTCTGGTTCCAGCATCATTTGGAATCATACTCGGTAAGGTGTAAACTGGAAGATGTGCCCCGTTGCTAACTGCAAAAAGGTACCCATCAACAATTTGACAAAGTTTTATGACATTTGGGATTTAATTTACAAGGCAAAACATGCTGTATTTGAAGGTTTTTACAATGCAGGGTTTATTGTGAACACATTTTAACATGATGAAATTTGAAGGACAAAGAGTTAATGTTTTACCCCTAACTTGTAAAATCATTTTATTTCAAGTATTTGTTTTCGTTAAAATCAATTGAAGTATATGGTAAGTTATAAATATAGAGCTTATACGATCTACATAATATGATTATGATCATGAAAATTTGAATATATAAGCAAATGAATTTGTTGAACATTTTCCATGGTTGGGCAAGTACGTTTCAATGATAAATGTGATGAAGATTTCAGGCCATTTGTTGAGTTTTGGTTTTTTTTCCCAAACTGTAACATTACCTTGAAAATTACTGGGCTTAATGTCGATATTCTGGATGGTTCGAACCATGGTAACTACATTTTCAAAAACAACTTTACTTCAGCAATCACATTTAACTATTCGCTAAGTATGCATTAAATAATTGAAAGATTGTCCTGGCTAAAAATCCTACAAAGTTTACTTTTACATAGATGACTTGGTGAGAAGTGATGTAGAAACTAGACGCGACCTTTGAGGGTCATTTTTTATATACATCGTGTGGGTGAGATGTAGAAACTAGGTCAGTCAACTCGAGGATGGCCCGCGTTCGGGGGTGAAGCGTCTTAGGATCGAAAAGGCCTGGTCATTTAAAGGTCAAGCTATTATTTCGTTAATGCAGGTTGCGGGTAAGTTATTTATCTGGTTGTGTAGCCCGAGATACTCTGGCCCTGACACCAAACGGTGTCGGCTTATTCCACGTTTTGATATATAGGACTGCGCTCTGGCCCTAAACTGGACATCTATCTTGTCATAATGTCTAAGTCTGGTGTCAGATCCAGATATCGGTCTACTGGTGGTGTAATAAATGTGTGTCTTGATACATTTGTAAATAGTTAGCAAATCTTTTACAAAGTTTTAAGCATTCTAATGATAAGGTATACGCTAAAACTTGAAGATACAATGTTTATCTGTAAAAAGTATTCTGAAGAGCGTGCGTTTGATTTTTTTGTTGTTGATTTTTTCCCCTAACATTTCGCAAATAGATATTCATTATTTTTCATTTATGTTTTGTTTACATATCAATTGACAGTACACGTGTTTATAAATATAGAGCTGTAAAGCATGGCTGGTGCATACTACACGGATGATCATGATGGTGGAATAACATATGCTTTGTTGAAAATCTCCATACTATGGTGGCTGATTACGGCCATCTCGTGTTGTTGTGTTTTCGCCTTGTTATGGTGGCTGATTACGGCCATCTCGTGTTGTTGTGTTGTCGCCTTGTCGTGTTGTCGCCTTGTTGAGTTGTCGCGGTCTCAAACTGCGACAACCCGAGATTTAACAGATAAAATGTCGACTTGTCGCGTTTTCGAACCGCGACAAATCGACAACACGACAAGACGACAAGTCGACAACACACAAGTCGACATTTCAAACACGCTAATTAGCGCGTACAGAATTTCGTGTTGTCGCGGTAAAATGTCGACTTGTCGTGTTGTCGAGTTGTCGACTTGTCGTGTTGTCGTGTTGTCGAGTTGTCGACTTGTCGCCTTCCTGTTACACATAGCGCAAATCATATGAAATAGCACTATCTTTGAATATAGAAAACTGAATAGTCGTTAGTGCTTGTGAAGATATTGGTGTGTTTTGTAAGATATTCTGATGTATACAATTGTTTGAAAATTATATTTTTCCCCATTGTTAATTCTTTTGAAATGTATATCAACGGAAATTATAATATTAAATTACTTGAATATTAACAAAACAAAGGATATTGTCAAAACACAGAACAACAATTTTTGTACAATGAACAGTAACAGAGAGGACAAATGTACATGTTTATCAACTTAATATTGTAAAATCTCATTTACAAAATATTGTGTTATTAATCGGTTAAAACTTATTATTCAATTTGAAGAATTGAAGAGAACACGGATGATAAGACGAAATATTATCTATTATTACTAATTACTGTAATAGGTTATGTGTGTAGTACATCAAACAATAACCTTAATTTAAGATCTAATAAAGAATTTGATGTAAAACGATTAGAAAAAAATCATTAAAACTTTCATTTAGTCCAAAGCGTTATAGATGAGGTTACAGATAAGGTGTTGTGCCCCCATCTTTCTGGTAATTATTTCATGTATTTTGATCATCAGCATGCATCACAACGTACATAATGTAAATATTCTTTTTTATAAAATTTGTTAATTGTAATACAGTAAGATTTAACCCTGGAAAGTTTGATTATGTAACTTGACTACAGTAATTCATACAATAGTATACAAATGATGGAGCATAGATACTTCCAGGGGACATTTAATATAATGGAGCTCTTGCAAAAGAAAAGTACGCAATTAATATTTCTAGGTCTAGAAATTCCTAATTTACACAAAACATGTGTTCATTTTACGAAATGAATATCATGATTATATAATAATCTTTCTCATAGCGATCAATTTGTGGTTAAGAGAGGCTTGGCTAATTATGATACATTCAAGTGTAATTGACTTGTGTTAATATGGTCCGAGTGCAAAGTCAATAACAGCAACTCAAGTTACATTACGCAAACATTGAGTTCTTCAGGGTGGTGTCCTATGGTCAATGTTTTTTCTTGTAAGTAACATGCACATTAGAGAATGGTTTGATACTTGCCAAAGAAAATAATATCTAGTATAAAAAATGAGAATTTCAGTTTCAGTTCATATGGTGTTATACCGCCCTGGTATGATTTAAAATAATGACCTCGGGCTACGGTCTGGGCTATTATTTATTCTACCAGGGCGGGATAACAACATCCTGTGTTATATTCGATACATTTACCATTATGCCCCGTCGTTATATCGAGATATTCGATGCATTTTCCTTTATATTATGTAGCTAAAATTAAACTTTATATTCGGTACAAATTTCTTTAAATTCTGTACACACTTCTTCACATGATGTGCAACCTTCTTTATATAATGTGCAAACATTTATACGATGAAGATCAAAGCCGGCTTATAATATATGCATAATTTTTTTGGCTGCTTTCGTCTTAGTGACAGCATTTTGTATAGTTGTGTAGGATTTTGAAAATAAGATTATTGCTCTTGTAGTAACCGTTTTTGTGAAGACTTACTAGAAATATGATTTTAACCGCTAAAACTTCATATAGGTGGACTACGTTTTGTTTGTCTCGGGATCTATCCATCCTTCTCAATATATATCACCATGTAGATTACGATTTTACCGATTTTTGTATTTAAACTCATAAAACGTCTGAAATGGTCTATGCATGACACTCTGGTGGGTCCAAATTATTGGATCGCCATCTACATGTAGACAATTAATCCTGTGTCTACATTGGATCACCAATATAAGAAAAAAATTTGATTTTGTTTTAATTTTAGATGTGCTACTATTTTGTTAATTCATATTATGAAAATGAAAACAATTAAGAAGCAAACGCTAATTGAATTCTTCGTTTCGGAAAGGTAGTTGGTCTTTAAAGCTTTATATATGTGCCGTAATTTTCATACTCACGAATCAAGAGCTTTTGGGTATTTTATTCACCATCAACCTTTTGAAAAAAAACATTTACAAGTATGAATAAGAACTGAAAATGATTTTGACAGTACATATGCGGTCACACTATGAAGCCAAGATGTGGTCTGCAATTTTATTTAACATTTTTATAAAGTAATAAGAAATTATAAAGAGATTACTGCAGGTATTCATTTATCTTAACATGCATAAGGCATAAATTCTGACTTGTAAATAATGTTTACAAGGCATCGTAAATGGTTTTCTGACCATTTGAATGGTTAAAAAGTTTAAAATGTGTGGATTGGGCAATGCATTTAGATGTAAAATATATTACAAGGGGGGGGGGGGGTAATCAATATTTGAATTTAATGAAATTTTTTTGTCAATTTTTTTGTGCGGAATTCAACAAAGGATGGCACTCCACATTAATTAAGTTAAACAAGATGTTTTTATTCACATGTATGTGAGATTACCTTCTTCAAAATCAGTGACAGGTGACCAGACTGAAAAACTCCATTTAACCTGGACACTAGCAAACGTTAACATTGCCGTCTATGCGAAATTCTTTGGTTCTACGGTCTCTATAATATGCTTAGTGTTGGTTTGTCGGAGTCATGAACGGACGGCCTCCCATGTATGTAGTGTGAAGTATTTTTACAACATTACAATGTCTTGGTTTTGTGCATGATAATAAGTAGAAACTACATGTAATGCGTTCGAGGTGCGTTATTTTGGAGACTGTGGTATATTCGTGTTGTGTCTTCTTGTATAGAGGCAATCGCTCAACAGAAGACCAAAAATGAGGCGGTGTCAAGGGAGACGTTAAGAAGAGGAAAGTTAGTTAGAAAGATGAGAAAAGGTAAGATATTGAATTTACAGTTCTTATGCCTTACCTGCAGGGCAGTAAAATGCAAATTGACAATTAAAGCAATGTCAGCTACTGTATAGACTGTGTACCACCTCTGTAAATATTTTTGATACAGTAGACTATATTATGAACCCGGATGACTTTCAGATCAAATAAAAGTTCGATTGCGTAAACTTATCTTTTTGAGAACATGTCATAAAAGATGATAACACTGATTGAGTTTTCTCACTGATTTCTTCCCGTTTCACACAAATATTATCGATAAAAACTAAATCAGAACGCTGAAAAGTCAAAGTTGACAATGATATATAACAAAGAATGTAAGACAATTCCGCCTTTGCAACCAACAAAGACAGCGATACGTTTGTGAGAATCCGCTACGCGGATTTCAAACAGTTTGCAAACAAAATTTCATTCAATCCCCGATGAAATAAAAATATAGTGACTTCAATGCTTAATTGGAAAAGTAACCATTATAAGAAGTTTGGCTTTACCTATTTTCATTCAAACATTGACGGTCCTTCCCGACCCTCCCTCACATATCATTAATGAATTGCAAAAAACCTTTTTCAATTTCTTATGGGATGGAAAGCCAGATAAAATAAAGAGGAATGTTATTTACAATGATCACATACATGTAGGATTAAGCCTTCCACATGTTTTGACTTTCTGTCATGCTCTTAAGATGTCTTGGATTAAGAAAATTGTTGATCCCTTTAATCATTCAGCATGGAAGACTTTACTTTTAGACAAATTAGTGTGTGTTGGAGGAGATAGAAAATTAAAACTTACAAAAGAGGGTTAATAAAGTTATCAGAAAAATGCAATACTTTTTGGAAAGAGGTTATTATAACTTGGGCCTCCCTACAAGAAAATATATCGCCCACAACCCCAGAAGAAATAATATCTCAGTCTATTTTTCTCAATAATTTCATAAAAAGAGACAATAATAGTTTTATTTATAAGAGATGGTGCAAAAATATGTTGTTTTTTTATTTCCAACTTACTGGAAAATGGTCGATTTTGTCCATTGAAAATTTTTGTCACAAGTAATAAATATCAATATAAATGTCAATTTTATTTCTATATTATGGAGT
>NW_027188485.1:0-21219 GCF_041381155.1 Argopecten irradians | reverse complement strand
CGCTTTAAATCAAAAGTAGGAAACACACCGGACCAGTACCCGATTGACACGGGCTCAGTGAAAGCACGCCGCACGAGTGCCTTGTAGATTTCACGTGTAGACGACGGAACAAACCGCGTGCCAGTGTCATTTATCATGAGAGGAAAGGGTTGTATACCGTTATTCGAAATTGGATTACATTGATTCTCAACAGTTTTAATCCATGATTGTGGCAAACTTTCTTTTATGGACGAATATGTGGCCAGAATTTCCTCCCTCTCAATATTTGGATTTAAATCATGGATTATTTCAGTGATGGCTGATTTGGACAGGAATCCCGGAACACATTCGTAAGTGAAATGTTTTAACTGTATTAATCCTGCTTTTATGAAGATTTTGTTATATAATTGTTTATTATTTTCCGTAACCAAGGGATTGCAAAACACGGGCTGACAATAAGTTTGACGAACATTAAAATCAAAATCTAAAAAATCACGGCACTCTGACCACGCAGACAGCATTTCTTGATAAAATATGGGAATAGTTGCTAATTGCCTGCTATTATAATTACAGTACAGGCCTAACATACCAAGTTTCATGCCATCTATATCGGATATGTATTTACATGTATCAATCCAGAGTGTATGCACATTTTCATTATAATACAATAGTCTGAAAACAAATTTTATTCTAAAGGCTTTTTGCTTAAAATCTATATCAGGGACCTGCAAACCACCCATTCGTTTATCGCCAATTAGTGTTTTATATGACACGAGATGTGATTTATATCCCCACAAAAAATCAATACACATATTCTTTAGTTTAGTTTTGATAACATCCGGTATACTCGTTACTGCAAGCGTATACCAACATTTAGATAACATTAACGACGATATAACTGTCACCCTACCATGAATCGTCAAATTTCGTTGTGACCATAACTGTAAAAGCTTCTTAATGGAATCAATCTTTTGTTTCCAATTTAGTTCATTACACAATAACTTATTAGGACCCAAATGTACACCAAGAATTACTATTACATCTTTTAACAATTTAAACTGAAACACCTTAGATTCATTTTCCGATATTTCAGCATTACCAATACATAATAATTCAGTCTTTAATTTGTTAACTCTTGCACCAGAAGATCGACTGTAGGTATCTAAAACTTTGAAAACTTCCGGTATCGTTTTCATCCGCGTGTTGAAAAATTTTCGAAACCATGTTAGACCACAGGGACTTGTAACGTAGGTTGTGAGAAAGTCTGCTGTGTATACATGTGTACTATATACTATATAAAAGGACAAGGGAACCAACGGCTCGCTTGGAAGAGGTACACCTGCCTCTACAAAAGTCGCCCGTATTCCGTCAAACATTGATAAATATGTACATATTTAATACCAATATATTCTTAAATAAATTTTCGACATGGAAAACACAACTTCAAACACGAAATAATATATTAACATACCTTTATTTCACTATGAACCTGGAAAATGCAGTCAGATATCACCGATGTCGTTTTGCCTGTCCACTGAAATCTAGGTTAAACACGTTTGTGTGGATATTGTGTATCCCATACCCGGACCCGGACTGGAAACACCATATACCGGCCGGTGTCTGTACACTAAACGCTACAGTATCAATGTGGTAACGGTCAAGTACAACATTAGAGTCTCCATTTAAGTTAGATTCTTCTATTAATGATATATGCATCTCATATAAAGGTTCTTCTAAGAACCTAAACAGTGATATTTAATTTATACAGAGTCTGAGTACAGAATTTCAGTGTAGTATCGGGTAAGGGCGAGTACACCAAAAAGGTACCCATCATCAATTACAATATGGCGGATTATACGAACAAGAGTCGAGTGCTGGATAAAAAAAGTGTGATTCCTCGCTTAGCTGTTGGATTGGATTAATGAAAGAGCTATCAGAGATAGCCTATTTGTATTTGCGATGGGAAAATATCACCAGAAAGTGAAATTAATGCATACAAAATTTGTTACAAGGGAATATGAGTGCTTTTGACCTAGATTTTACTGGACAGGCAAAACGACATCGGTGATATCTGACTGCATTTTCCAGGTTCATAGTGAAATAAAGGTATGTTAATATATTATTTCGTGTTTGAAGTTGTGTTTTCCATGTCGAAAATTTATTTAAGAATATATTGGTATTAAATATGTACATATTTATCCATGTTTGACGGAATACGGGCGACTTTTGTAGAGGCAGGTTTACCTCTTCCAAGCGAGTCGTTGGTTCCCTTGTCCTTTTATATAGTATATAGCACACATGTATACACAGCAGATTTTCTCACAACCTACGTTACAAGTCCCTGTGTGTTAGACATAGGGATAGGTATGCCACAAATATCATCATTTTTAATAATTGTTTGCCCAAGAGGCTCAGCAACCAGGACATAGAGTAACGCAGAAATCGGACAACCTTGCCTTACTGAATTTTTGATTGAAAAAAAGTTGGTTAAAAAACCCGTTGCATTTTACACTACTGTAAATATCAGAATAAAATATTTTTATCCAGCTGATGAATTTCTCACCAAATCCAAATTTGTCCAGTACCTTGAACAGATATTTATGGTCAACTCTATCAAAAGCCTTTTCTTGATCAATTTTTAAAATATATCCACTTAAGTTATCCCTTTCAACCAGGTCTATGACATCTCTGACATTCGATAAATTATCAGCAATGTCCCTACCCATTACACAACAACTCTGATAAGGGGAGATAATCGAAGGTAAAACTCGTTTTAACCTATTGGACATAACCCTAGCAAGAATTTTATAATCAACATTCAGCAGACTAATAGGTCTCCAGTTTTTAAGATTATTTTTTTCACCCTTATTCTTATATACTAAACTAATAACACCCAATTTCATAGATTTAGATAATTCGCCATTTGCTGCAATCGATCTGAATAAATGTAATAAAATACTCTCAAAATCATCGTAAAATCTGACATAGAATTCAACAGTAAGACCGTCTTTTCCGGGACTCTTATTACGAGACATTCCATTCAATGCAGACTTTATTTCCTCACTGTCTAAAGAACGGTCACAAAAATTCCGATCACCCGAAGATGATTTCTTATCAATACATTGTAAAAAATCATCCGTTTCATCCTCATTAACCTGTACACAAGAATACAGATTTCTATAGAATAAATAAATTTCATGTAATAAAGAATCCGTTGTGGTTAACAAAACACCACTATCAGTCATTAGTTGACTTATTTTCTTTAACCCTTGATTGCGCTTTTCTAGTCTTAAAAAATATGCTGTGTTTCTGTCACTATCGATAGCCCATTTAGATTTAGACCTTAAGATAGCCCCCTGACATTTCTCCGTTTCGAATTTCTCCAAATTCGATTTTAATTCTCTTATTTTTTGTATGAACCCCTCGTTCTGACTATCTACAAGTTTAGCAGATAAATTACTCAATTCATTCTGAATTTTATTGTAGTCAGAATTGATTTTTTTTGTGCCTAGATTTACCGTACAGCTGCGAAACACACTTAATCTCATACTTAAGATTATCCCACCAGATCAAAGGAAATGTACTATACATTTCGTCCTGTCTCCTTTCAGAAATTATCCTTTTAATTTTTAGGACATACTCTTCTTCAAAAAGAAATTTATTATTAAGAACCCAAAGTCCCGGGCCATTCTCTACGTCATCCAACTCAGCTTTTAGAGATACCATACCATGATCACTTAAAGACGTGTCATTGTAATACACATTTTGGATATGATTAAGAAGTTCACGTGAAACAATAAAATAATCTATCCTGCTTTGAGACATCACTCCATTTCTAATTTGTTTACGTGAAAAAACTGAACATTGTTTATTTCGGCTCCTCCACACATCAACTAAATCATGTTTGTCAATTAACTCTTTTAGCAATTTAACACATTTGTTTTCAACATGGTAAGTAGTTCCACTTCTATCTAAAGAACATAGAGTAGTGTTATAATCACCACCCATAATAATATAACCGTCCAAACTTTCCAACTTTGTATTAACTAGGCGAAAAAAGTCAAGCCTATCATTCAATACATTAGGTGCATAAACGTTAATTACATGTAATATTTTGTTATCTATTTCTAATTTAACATATAAAAACCGACCATCCAATCCTTCACTACTCACAACACTATGTTTAATATCATTACCTATCAAGACAGCCACGCCCTGATATCCACCGTCATTATTACAAGCATATATTTTACCATTCCATTTATCATTAATTTGACTTATAAATGTATCATTCCAATGAGTTTCTTGCAGAAGTATAATATTACAATTCCTCTCCTGAAACCAAGCAAAAACCTTTTGTAATTTTAAAATATCTTTCAATCCATTACAATTTAAAGATGTGAAATTTATCATTACCAAAAAGATAAAAAAGATAACCTTTACTTTTGATATTTTTGAATAGATGTTCTCCTTTGTTTTTGCCGTGTTTGAACTTGTGATTGTGTAATAAATTGTGACCTCCTCTTGCGTAACTTTTTGTTCTGTGGTCGGTTTTCTTTCTGAGTCTGAGAAACGCCTTCGGTTTCCGACATATCGGATTCCCAAAAAGTCCCCTTCAATTTTTCAACCCCCTCATTCCCACCGAGAGATAACTTATCATCGTCAACATCGATATCTTGCACCGGATGAACCTCAGCAAACTCAGACTCAGAATGCCTTTCAATAGTGCCAACCACTTGTGGAGATTCAATACAAACATATACATTTTCATTCAGTAAATCAGGTGAATTAACAACTGGAGAATTGTCATTGCACGTTTTTACAGTGCCGGACTTGTCAGGTAAACCAGTGTCATTCAGAGATTCTGTTGCCAGTGGGACGCGTTCATCCATGACGTCGCAATCCAGAACATGTCCCTCATGATCAGCTGTACGCGTATTGTGATCATCGTCATCATCGAACACGAAATCCTCATCGCGCTCATCGTCTCCATCCACATGCTCATCAGCCGTACACGCGCGCGCGTATTGTTATCTATATCATCATCGCCATCATCATCACCATCTTCCTCATTCGATCCATAACTTTCACAAATGCAGATAAATTTGTCACAGTCGACACATCGATTGTCATCTCTCTCCATGTCACAACGACAATCAAACGAACCACAAATGTCACACAGGGCCTACCGATGCGGGTGCAGTAAGTTCACATGGACAATCTACTCGAATATCACCACACCGTGTACAAGGCTCAGTCTTACAGTTACGCGCGTAATGACCTTGCCCTTTGCATTTGTAACAACAGAACTGGGGACAGTCTCGAAATAAATGCTCGATTGAGTGACAAAGCGAACACATTCTCTTTTGGTTGTTATGAACAACACGATAATAAGAGTTGTCAAGCTTAACTGTATATGGAATGGAAGGCAGTGTAGGTGGTAGTCTAACTTTGACAAATCTCGTGCCGTCCGCTATTTCCGTACCCGGATAATAGCGCCTTTGGAATGGCGACAGAATAGTTACTCCAAGCATTGTCAGTTTGTTTTCCAGTTCCTTGTCCTCAATGTAGGCAGGAATGTGGAGGAATGAAACAACAATAAATGATTTAACAACTTCAGAGACTTCCCGAAGTTTATCAGCCACGATAATTCCATCCAACAAAATCTGGGCCGAAGCCTTTCCGTCTAGAGTTATCTCATATCCATTACCACCTTTAGGGACACAAGCATATAACGCGCCAGGGCCACACAAATTCTCAACCGAATCAATGACATTCAGGGGTGTAATTACCTTGTTGTCGCCAACATCAATAAGGTAGGAGCAGTCCTTCTTGTACGACCTGCTGTTCTGGTTCCGAGTACTCTGTCCGCCATTACGGCCAGGGCCCTGACCAGAGGCCATATCAAAGATATGTCAGTGAAATAAAACACTATTTCACATTACGATGCCGTTCAAAAATAATCTATATAATCTATATAATCTATAAATGTTCAAGTCACATATACACAATGAGAGACAGGATATACTCTCAATTAATAACCGATGACCACAGATTTTGGAGCTTCGATATGAAACACGTCCATTACATCTGAGATCGTAACCGGAAGTCACATCGGGACATCTTAACCACTCGGCCACCGCGGCCCCAATAACATTGTGGGAAATAATTTCAATAAGCACAAATAGCACCGATACACCATTTTTGTGTCATAGAAATGTAAAGTTGTTAAAATACGTGGGAGACCCCGCTGAAAAATACGGACCTTTTATAAAGAAATTTCTTGAAACAATAGGTTCCGTCACAAAGTAACATGTTGATGCCATTGAGGATTCATCCATGAACAACACATCTTAGGTCATGGGCTAGGAGGGTCCCACATGCACCCCCCCAAACCTCCGAACCAATATTTTTCTGAACCCTTATGACCCACTGATCACAAATCCAAATGTTAACATTGCATAAGTTGGGATGAACTTCCGGTTATGACGTCATCAAGATGGCCGCCATCTCGAATTTCACTAAAAATTGAAAAATAGTCATAACATTAACATTTTTCAACCGAAGTAGACAAATGAGGTACCAAAATGACCACAATAGAACAACAAATACATATCAGGACCAAAAAATCCAATATATATAGTGATTTCTACGCAGGAAATGAAAAAATCGGATTTAAAGCTCAAAAATGGTGATTTTTCAGCAAATTTTTCATATTTTGTTTGACGCAGCAAAAATGTTTCCCAACAGCAATCTATTATTTCTAATAAGTTTTTTGACCACTTGTCAATCAGTTTAAGCAACAAAAACAACCAAAACCAATGTTAACATCGTATAAGTTCCGGTTATGACGTCATCAAGATGGCCACCATCTCGAATTTCACTGAAAAATGAAAAATAGTCATAACATTGGCATTTTTCAACTGAAGTAGACAAATGAAGTATCAAAATGACCACAATAGAACAACAAATACATGTCGTGACCAAATAAGCCAATATATGTAGTGATTTGAACGCAGGAAATGAAAAATAAATAATATTTTAAGCTCAAAAATGGTAATTTTTCAGCATTTTTTCATATTTGGCTTGACGCAGCAAAATTGTTTCCCAACAACAAACTGTTATTCACAATCAGTTATTTGACCTCTTATCAATCTGTTAAAACAACAACAACAAAAATATATAGAAATGCAACAGAGATTTGTTATACCATCATTTGGTTTACAAAACATCACCGGATGCGGCATATGATTGTTATTTTTTTCCAAACCGCTAACACTACAGTTTCCTGGTGTATTGGAATTTCCTGAATATAACATTGGCTATTGACGATTTATATCTTAACAAATTTGAATTTAAAGTTGGCTGAATATCTAAGTGGGACTTCAAAATAATCCATTTTCATGCTCGAAATTTTGTAGACTAGTAGCCTCTCAAACTGAATTATTACAGCAAAACGCTAACTAATAGCTATAGGGTATCAAATTAAAGTTCCGTAAATACCATGACACTTTTCGAAACATATTGTGTCTTTTAGAATGAGCACATCCATTGTTTATTTCCTGTGTATAACGCAAGATATAAGATGGTTACTACAGTGTCACATATTTCTTTCACTAGTTCTTAATGCTAATCATTTTCGTTGTGCGTGCTTTCTCGCCAGAGTGTCGTCTTCGACCTCGGTGACCTGATGTGACATTACATTACCGGGTTACCATCGTGGTTCTAACTTGTCAACTGTCCATGGTCAGAGTTAAGATCAGAAACATCGGCTTCAGGGATGTGGGAGCTCTTCCTGTTTCCAACCTAGTTTCACCTAGATTCACATATCGTATATGATGTTCCAGACTTCCCCGGCATGATGGAAAAGACACCAGATCAACATTCTGTGGAGGGTTGAGTTGGTTCTCCTTAATTCGTATGAAGCACAATTCCTAATTCTTGTGAACCTCAGTGACCATAGGTGGCACAGGTGGATTCTTTGAGGTCATAAATGAGGTCTGCAGTGAAGTTTCTCTCTTTGCCAAGTCTGGAAAGCACTTTAGAGAACTTTTTACTGGAGAGTCTTCAATGGTCTTTGCGCATACACCAGATGTGACACAACCAGCACCTTCAAGGGAGTGGGAAAAGTCAGACCAATGAAAAACATTTAACATTTATGCCCTCATTAATGACCTCGATGATATCATCCAGTGCCATTTATGGTTGCACGAGGGTCCACAAGATTGATGAATAGTACTTCATACGAATTATGGAGTTATGTGCTTAAGAGAACCAATTCCACCATTGGAAGAATGTGCATCTGGTGTAATTTCCATTATGCCGGAGAAGTCTGAAACAGCATATACGTACGATATGTTAGAATCTGAAAGAGATCCCACATCCCTGAACCTGTTGTTCCTGATATGAACTCTGGTCATGGATGGGTCATAAAAGGCTAGAACAACACTGGTTATGCAGTGTCACATTTCGACGAATTGAATACTGATATTTCGAGTACTCTGATTCGGACTGCATGTACCAGCTACCAGATATGCCGAGTCTCTTCAGTGGATAGGTCAGTGAGGCGAGAAAGCACGCACAATGATAATGGTTATCATTGAGAACCAGTGAAAGACATATTAGTGATATTGTAGTAACCATATGGCATTTTGCTTATGCTATGCATAGGAAATAAACAATGAATGTGCTCATTTTCAAAGACACAAACGCTTTGGGAACTGTTAATGATATTAACGGAAACACAGGCTTAGCTTAGGTTACATTTGTTACGCTATCAGTAGGTGTTGTGTTATTTTTGAGACGCTGCTAATCTATCAAATTGAGGGTATAACAATAATTCTTTTTTTGCATTTCTATATATTTTTGTTGTTGTTGTTTTAACAGATTGATAAGAGGTCAAATAACTGATTGTGAATAACAATTTGTTGTTGGGAAACAATTTTGCTGCGTCAAGCCAAATATGAAAAAATGCTGAAAAATTACCATTTTTGAGCTTAAAATATTATTTTTTTTCATTTCCTGCGTTCAAATCACTACATATATTGGCTTATTTGGTCACGACATGTATTTGTTGTTCTATTGTGGTCATTTTGATACCTCATTTGTCTACTTCTGTTGAAAAATGCCAATGTTATGACTATTTTTCATTTTTCAGTGAAATTCGAGATGGTGGCCATCTTGATGACGTCATTACCGGAACTTATACGATGTTAACATTGGTTTTGGTTGTTTTTGTTGCTTAAACTGATTGACAAGTAGTCAAAAAACTTATTAGAAATAATAGATTGCTGTTGGGAAACATTTTTGCTGCGTCAAACAAAATATGAAAAATTTGCTGAAAAATCACCATTTTTGAGCTTTAAATCCGATTTTTTCATTTCCTGCGTAGAAATCACTACGTATATTGGATTTTTTGGTCCTGATATGTATTTGTTGTTCTATTGTGGTCATTTTGGTACCTCATTTGTCTACTTCGGTTGAAAAATGTTAATGTTATGACTATTTTTCAATTTTTAGTGAAATTCTAGATGGCGGCCATCTTGATGACGTCATAACCGGAAGTTCATCCCAACTTATGCAATGTTAACATTTGGATTTGTGATCAGTGGGTCATAAGGGTTCAGAAAAATATTGGTTCGGAGGTTTGGGGGGGGGGGGGGGTGCATGTGGGACCCTCCTAACCCATGGCCTATCTGGTTTGTATGTCTTCGTTGTCCAAACGACATCTGGCACGGAGTTTCCTGTCTATGTTGGGATGACTAAACGACCTTTCAACATCCGTATGAATGAACAAGAAACTAAGGCAAGCGGCATAATCAAGCAAATAAACAAAGGGTTCCTGACCAATATCGATGGTATGGAACTTTATGTATACTTTGTTGCGATGACAGCAATGGTTAGCAAATTCATAGAATCAGTTCTTCTGGACATTTTCGACTTCTGTCTGAACAAAGACGAAAACTATTTCATTTCATTTCAACAAATTTTATTGCAAAAAATATGCAAATGGATTTGGCAACAGGCAAAGCCTATATTAGCCATCTCCAAACAAATCCGGTATAGTACAATTATCAACAAAATATTTTAACATTTAACATTACATTATAAATGAATATTAATATTATCATCTCCCCAACCTATCATAGTAGAAAAATCTAAAAAAATCTTTTAGTTTCAGATATATATTCTGATATGCATTGCAATAAATATGTATTGTTTTCTTCATCACAATTGTCACAACCATGCAGTAGATTTTTTGTGTTAAAATGCGAGTGGGGGATATTAGAATTATGTATGTTGGTTCTGAGTGATGATCTTTGTTCATTAAATAAAGGACATATGATAAGATAATGTTCGGCTGTTTCATTACCAAGGCCACAAGAACAAATTGGAGAATCTCTCAAATGATCGCGAAATAGGTCAGAATTTAGATTGCTAGAGGAATTTCTGAGCTGGCACAGAGTAATATTTATAATTCGAGAACTTTTGTTTATAAAGGTATTTGTTATATCAGGTTCCATTTTATTAATGTTAAAAAGGAGTGTTTTAAATTGTGCAACAGTATTAACATTCGATAAGTCAAAGTTTAAAGCGAAAGAATCAAATTCTCTGAAGGTACTTGAAAAAAAACCTAGTATAGTAACTTGCAGTTCTGCACATAGGAATATTAAAATATCTTGTCATCCTTAGTGGATATCTCTCATTTTCAGACTGATATAAAAATGGTTGTACAGTTTCAATCAAATGCTGTGGAGCAAATCCACGAAGTATCTTAAACATAAGAATAAGTTTGTGTTTTTGAAGCCGATCAGAGAGATTCCCAAGCTAGTTCTTTATAAAGTATATCATGGGATGTACCTCTGCGCAATCCCGTTATAATCCTAGCGGCTTCTGAGTGGACAGACTCTAACAGAAGTTTACATTGTTCAGTACAGTTATCCCATAAAAACATCGGCATATTCTAAAATAGGTAAAATATAACTTTTATAAATGTTTAAAAGAGTTTTACGTGACACTCTTTTTAATGTTTTTAAAATATTTATCCTTTTAAATACGTTCTGGTATACATAATCTATGTGATGAGTCCATTTACAATCGTCAGAAAGTAAAACTCCTAAATGTCTATGTGTGCTAGCTGTATGAACCGTGTTATTGTCAAAGTATATATCGGGATGAATGACGTTTCGTTTCCATGAAAATATTAATGATTCCAGTTTTAGTGGGGTTAAACTTTATGCCCCATTTCAGAGCCCAGGTACTTATATTCGAAAGATTTTGTGAAAGTGTATAGGCAGCATAGATTTGGTTATTATCAATTACTTCACTAATCGAAGTGTCATCTGCAAACAATTTGCAATCACTAGTAACAATATTAGTTGTGTCGTTAATATAAAATAGAAATAAAAAAGGGCCTAAGACAGATCCCTGGGGGACTCCAGCGTTAACGGTTTTAGATGTAGAGAAAATGCCTTCAGTTAAAACACGTTGCTTCCTATCAGTAAGATAATTTCTAAACCACCCTAATAATTTCCCTTTCAAACCATAAGATTCTAATTTAAATAATAGTCCATCTATTCCGATAAAAGGACTGAACTGAAACTTAAACAACAATATGCTACACATGAAAGTAAATTCAACTTCGGCCAATCTTGGGGAATCATCGTTGCTTAAATGAAGGACATATTAGAGTCATGCAAAATATAAAGATTCGGTTTCACTTTAGAGAAGATGTTAACAAATCTGATGTATTCAAAAGCAGTTGACACATTAGGCGACTATATTGACACTTCCGTATAAATTAATTAATATATTTGTGCTTACTCAGTCCAAACTTATCAGAAAGAAATTTCTGGAATGTGTTGACGCCGTATAAACTGTAGTAACGATAATCATGTATACATTGCCTTTATTTATCAAAATATTAAATCCAGTCGAGTTTTTTTTGTTGATAACAAGCAAAATCACACCCAGAGGAAAACGTGTATTGTACTTCTTCTTTATCATATCGACGCCTGGCATTGAAATAACATATTTGTTGAGATAACTAGGCGTACCTAGACTCCATATGAGGGAGCATGTAACTAAAACTGGCGGTGTTATCAACCAGGTAACAGCTGGGGCATTTCCGAACAACGTCGCAAGTCCGGATATTATTTTGTTCATATGGAAGGAATGGATCGTAAGTTCGTAGAGTCTATTCTATTGAAAAAAAATCGACTTTTGCCTGAACACGGACATAAGGAACGCACTGAGCCTTACGATAAAGGTACTGGTGTAGCGTTCTTTAAGGGAAAATGGCAAAACATCACTAAAAAATTTAGGAAAAAAATTGGATTCGTACGACCAAAATTTTCTGACGAAGTAAGCAATTCTACTCGACATTTACGTACATACATTGTATGTATTACCATATCTTACCATGGGAATGTTTAGCCGTCGTGTGATTTGAGGAAAAGAAGAATAATGCAAATTATGTAGAAGAGAACTATCTTCACTATTTCATTGAATGCAAATACTTTGACGAATTTTGAAGTAATATAGAAGAAACAATTAATTCATTTGGATACACAGTAAATTTGAAGAAATCAAAATACGTCATAACTGGATATAAAATTAATCAATCAGCACACTACGAAACCAATATATTGTTTACATTAATAGGATACTCAATTTATAAGGCGTTTCATACCAGTGATCAAAAACGTAAAAATGTTAATGTAAAATCAATATTTGAAAACGAACTAAGAGTCTTAAGTCATACTCAAAAATCGCACGGAACGGACTCCTTAAATATTTTATCTTGAGATTAAGAGATTTAGTTATATTGATTTGTTAGAGAACATTGAAACTATATATATCTATAATAGGGGATAAGTGACTCACTAACTTCTACCTGCATCAGGCATTGATAAATACATTGTATGTACACACAATGTTATGTTATATGTAAAACAAATTAATATGCCACGAGTAGAATGTTGGGGGTAGTGCAATCTGTCGGTAGGGGATCGTCCAATTACTCTTGCACTACTAAGTCCTCGCCAGTTCATATTTTAAAGTACAAACATTGAATTCATTCATTAATATATATATTTATATATACAAATAAACTGAATTAGTTACAGTATAGTGATAATAATATTAATAATTACTAATTAAAGGGGGATAACTCTTATTTTATTTTTAATATAAAATGTTTCAGAACAAGTTTAGTTATTTGAAATTCATGTTCCTAATGATTGTAGTTTTTGAATAGGGATAAGAATCAAGCTCATTTATTGACAGACTAACATACATATACACCATGAGATATTAGGCCATAAAGTCCCTGTGCTTATGCACACTGGCCCATCCCCTTGGAATATGTATGAGAGTCTGACAACAACTAAGCATTTTGTCTTTAGTTGAATATGGAAAAAATTTGGTAGGAGATTGAATGCATTTTTTTTATACAATTGGAGTTAACCAACATTTATGGTACTAATATGTACATAGTTTGATTATTCAATTAGATAATTATTATAGTATAAAAGATTCTCAATATTCAATAATCAGTATTCAGTATCCATCCAGCAAGGATGGTATAGAGTGAATAAGAAATTAATATTATCATATACAATAGTTTAATTGTTTAAAGGGATAATTCAGTTAGGCTAATTCGTTACATAACTACGAAGCAAAATATGACATAAATGTATTGTTCTACAATCCTTATGAAACATATGACAAGAAATAGTAACAAATTCCGCAACATTGTTAAGTATTTTAATTAATATCATTGAAATTCCAAATCGTTGATCAATACGATTAAGCAGGTACAACATGTACGCTGTACCCTTGCCCGAGTCAAAGTCACGCACGTTAAACAAAAGCAATACATAACCACTGAGGAGTTGATGAAATTATTTTTAGACAAGAACATGCATCTAATAATGTTAACACAACTGTAAGAGCGTTTTGAGAAGTTCTAGACAAAAATTATTTACAACACAGACAAGGGTCAGGGTTCGGCATACAGGGCTATGTGTGATGGCGATTGAACAGTTCACATACATTTGACTAGTGGGCTTTTCTGACATATCACAGTTTTAATCTAATTTCCATTATAACTGGTTTATATCCGAAATATGTGCAAGTTTCAATGTACTCTTAAAACGAATTGTCTCTTTGGTTGCACTGATAAATAGTATTTTGACTATCAAGTAATTAGATATGGGTACTTGTTTCTTGTTATTTGCTTATAGGGCTATGAGTCATGTATATAAAATACATGTTTATCAGAAATCAAATCTTTTAGTATGGCGGATATATTCAGTCACGCATTGTAAAATATCTTTGTTAATATCATTATTGCAAAATTTACATCCATAAAATAGTGTTTTCAATGTTTAAATGATTATGATTATCTTGTAAACCTAAGTTCTGTATTCCCTGTATAAGAACTGCTCTCTGTTCATAGAAGTGCCAACAATCAAAGAAAAAGTGATATCAATTTTCATTGTATAATAACAGGAACAGGCTGGAAATTTTCTTAAATGATCGTGATAAAGATCAGAGTTTAAATTACTTGCTTGGTTTCGTAGCTGGCACAGAATAATGTTATATTGACGGTCGCCATGATATTTAAAGATATTAGAAATTTATGTAGTTGGAATATCATTATATATTTTGATACTTTTTTTAATTGTTCTAATGAATTATTTAATATGAGTTCTATATCTGTTTGATTAAATTCTCTTAACATTGAGGGAATAAAGCTGTTGGAGTGTAATTTAGTTCTACAGAGGGTGAATTAAACAGGCGATTATTCTTTAATGTGTAAGGAGTATTATTATTGTCATTAAAGAATGGGTCAATCAAATTAGTAAGATATCAAGGGGATTCATTATTTACAATTTTAAACATCAATATTGATTTATGTAGTTTTCGTCTGAATGCAAGTGAATCAAGTCCAACTTCAGCATAAAGTTTATAATACGATGTTCCTCTTCCCAGGCCTGTTATAATTCTTATTGCTTCAATCTGTACAGATGCTAATAAGTCTTTATCTTGGTTTGTACAATTATCCCAAATGACATCATCATATTCTAAAACAGGTCGTAAAAGGATGTATAAATTTTTAAAAGGCTCTTTCTATCTACATTGTGTTTAAGTAATCTTAAAATATTTAGTCTTTTAGAGGCCTGAGTATAAATATTATTAATATGTTTGGACCATTTACCATCACTACTGAAAGTTACCCCCAAATGTTTGTGAAATAGAACAGAATTTACAATATTATCTGCAAATAAAATATCAGGATTGAATATATGTCTTTTTCTTGAGAAAAGTACAGTTTCTGTTTTTGAAGGATTAAAATTAATGTCCCACTTCTTTGCCCAATTATTGATATTTCTTAGGTCATTGGTTAGATTATCTGCAATTTCGACATGGTTATCAGTTATTATTTCATAAAGTGAAGTATCATCAGCAAAGAGTTTAATTTTACTATTTACACATTCAGTTATTTCATTAATATATAATAAAAATAGGAATGGCCATAGACAGAACCCTGTGGTACACCGGCATTGACATTTTTAAAAGAAGATAGGAAACCCTCTATAGATACTCTCTGTTTTCGATCAGAAAGATCATTTCGAAACCACTGTAATACTCTCCTTTTTATACCACAAGACTCTAATTTGAATAATAATCCTTCATGCCAGACTCTGTCGAAAGCTTTGCTAATATCGCAGAATATAAATTTTATTTCATTGTTTTTATCCAAATTATGCACTATCGTATTATAAATATCTAGTAACTGGTTAACTGTTGAGTCTTTAGGCAACAAACCTTATTGGTGCTTTGTTATAATATCACACTCTTTCATATAGTTAAACATCTATTTAAAAAATTACTTTTTCTATTATTTTACTAAAGCATGGTGTTACAGCTATTGGTCTATAATTTGAAACATTACTCTCAAGTAATTTTCCTTTATAAATTGCATTGATATTAGCTGTTTTCCAAGATAATGGAATAACTCCAGTTTCTAAAGTTTTATTACACAGTAGATTAAGAAGGTGTATAAGAGTAGGAGTTAGGTGTTTAATAATTTTTGGTATCATGTTGTCTGGACCAGGAGTTTTTTTCATTAAGTAAGGCAAATTGATCTTTAATATCCTGTTTTAATATAGCAATGTTATCTAATCTAAAGGGGATGAAAGGGTTGAAGTGAAAAAAAAGATATTAGAGAAAGGGAGAATATTTGATTTATGTAATTGCTGATACCAATAAAAAGTTTGAGTTAAATAGTTTATTAGATCTGAAAGTGATTGGAGAAGAGTCTTAATCATATGCAAAAAGGGTGCGAATGTCGGACGAGATTGAATGTATTGGTACTTAGGGTTTGGACGAATACGATGCTGACACTGGAAACGTCTGACTTGTCTGATCTCTCAGCTCTGAGTGCTTAAAAAGAATAATGCAAATGTTTCTGTGTTAACTTATTGGTTCTGCCATACATGTGACGTAGTTACCATTGAAGACGTTGATAGTATAGCGATGGAATTACAACACTGACTTGATGAACTAAATGTACATGTATTATATAGGATTGCTTTAGAAGTATCGATCAGAATGCACCGTTACTAAGTGAAATCAATTAAAACCTTTATGAATTGATCTCGTTGTTGTGAATATTTACTTCTGTATGATGTAAGGTATGTTATTTATGTTCATAGCCTTGTTTAGAGAATATCTCATTAATGCCAAGCGATTAACAAATCCGATATGGAACATTATGTCCTGGTTATTACTGTGATCATGTAGATGTTGGGACAGACTGACGTATATTAGATTATGATAACGTTTACCTATACAACAAGTGGTATTCAAATTAGTGTTCGTCACATACTGAATCGAGTAATACGATGACCATCGATGTGTATGTATGGTTATGTAATTATGAATACCACCTGCGTACATCATTGAAGTGTTGGCCACTGATTTACTATCAGCGATATCTTGTGGCAATCCTAACGATTTTCATTTACCATGAGGAGATGATATTATCAACATTTATCGTATTTTTTCATAAAATGACATGTTTTTGATGTTTTTAATCATTGTGATGAAAAGTGTTTAGGTATCTGCATCATTTCACTCAGAATGGGTCCAGTGTGACGTATATATATACGGTGTTATTAACCTTCCGGCGCGTTCGTGTATTACAGTGTGGTTTTCATTTATCTTTAGATTCCGCTTGTCTATTTTTCTGACACCGTTCTGAATGTTTTTTCCTTTCACGTTTTCTCTAATATGTGGTGTGTTGTTGGATTCGGATAAGATTCATATTTAAACAAAATTACAAACTCTTCTTAGAAATTTATGTGACTAAAATAATTTTATCATGTAACTTCCGTGTTTTCCCATGTAAAAAAGTAATTTCATAAATTAGTTTATTACACACGTTTTATATTTCCTATATGCATTGCGATTTGTTGATTCCGAATGAGTGGTATTCATACGCGTGGGCGACCTTCTTTTTTACAAGTGCTATAAATAACACGATGAAACCAGATATTGAGATTCAGTAAACATATCTTATAGAATTTTGAGCTACGTTTAATACGAAAAAGTATTCTCAAATATTTCAAAAACAAATGTGAAACACGTAAAATCAGCTGAAACATAAACCAATAAACACACATTATAAAAGGGTGCGTAATATCACTAGCTTCTCGTGTCAGTTTGAACAGAATAGTCAGTGAAATCATGTCTCACATCCTTTTATTCAAAAAGGAAAAAAACAAATCTAGAAAAATGCATCCGACTGTCAATGACAGCAATTATGAATGGCTGTTGAGGAATTATTTTCGAATCAAATGTCGATAAGTGACGTCACAGAAGCGTCACAATATAAAAAGCCGCTTGCGTTGTCGCTTGTGTTCTACAAAATTTATAGATTTACACATTCTCCCTTGTATTTAATTTTCTTTTACTTATTTTTCATTTATATCTATATAATTTACATGTTATATGTAATAATGAAGTGCATGATATAATGGGTTATTTGTTCGCTCTATTTATCTAATCGCATTGGTACTCGTCGTCGAATTCTGGTATTTCGTGATACGGTCCGCACCGCAGCTGATGGTGGATCGATTAGCTGGCTTAAAATCTCCAAACAGGGAGAATCGAAGCCAAATATTAGTTACATGATAAATGAAATATCTCATGAGCTTTCCTTCATATGGGATTTATAACACTCGTTTTGAAGTTTTCATTTTTGCTCGCCAAACCAATTGAAGGTTCGCAAAAAATGAAATACTAACATTACAAATGTAATATGAAGAAACCCCTCTATATAATCCTGTATAACCAAAACAATACAGAATAGGTATATGACTGTTATGAATATACCTTCATTTTGACTTATTTCGTTTATTTTGATAATGTGTACCTTTTATTACTTGTTTTAGGTAAAAACCGATGCAAAATATTTTTGATGTAGATTGCATGGTGCCGACGAATATCGGTGGTCGATCACGGAACACAAACGATACTGTAATTCTATTCGAAATGATCACGGTACTAAACCAAAACTGTAATTAGGCCCGAGTCGATCGCGGTACAACGAAAGTATGAAACGAAACTATCATAAGACATGAGTCGAATTACGTTAGAAACGAAACTATCATTGGACATGAGTCGATTACGTTGAAAACGAAACTATCATTAGACATGAGTCGATTACGTAAGAAGCGAAACTATTATTAGACATGAGTCGATTACGTAAAAAACGGAACTATCATTGGACATGAGTCGATTACGTTAGAAACGAAACTATCATTGGACATGAGTCGATTACGTTAGAAGCGAATTATCATTGGACATGAGTCGATTACGTTATAAACGAAACTATCATTAGACATGAGTCGATTACGTTAGAAACGAAACTATCATTAGACATAAGTCGATTACGTTAGAAACGAAACTATCATTAGACATGAGTCGATTACGTTAGAAACGAAACTATCATTGGACATGAGTCGATTACGTTAGAAGCGAAATTATCATTAGACTTGAGTCGATTACGTTATAAACGAAACTATCATTAGACATGAGTCGATTACGTTAGAAACGAAACTATCATTAGACATGAGTCGATTACGTTAGAAACGAAACTATCATTGGACATGAGTCGATTACGTTAGAAGCGAAATTATCATTAGACTTGAGTCGATTACGTCAGAAGTTATTTTGACATGAGTCGATTATGATATAAAGGGAACTGTACAAATTATGATCATACGTGTATGTAGTATACTCGTTGGTAAATGGCTGGCGTGGTGGCTAACTTTATTAGTTGTTTGAGGACAAAAGATTCCAGAAAGGAAGTTAGAAGAAAACAAAAATGAAAAATTATGTGAAAGAATAACATAATGAAATCAGGATGTGGAATAACTAAAGATTTAATACTCAAAAATTTCTTTTAGAATAGCATTAAAGACATTGTTTCAAAACAAAAGAACCAGAACGAACATGCGTATGTTACAATATGCCATTGAAATGCTTGAATGTTTCTAAAATATGCATGCAAATTCCTCATTATAAACATGTTATTATTTTAATTCTTATAAACCTTAATGCTGGTACATCATTTAAAATGACTTAAAGAGAGGTTATACTTTGTAATAAAACAAAAACCATGGTAACCTACATAGCTGTGAACTATTCGATCAGCTGGTGTTACCTGACAATAGTCACAGCACTACAGTTTGTACGGGGAATATAAAACAATTAACTATATTAAGTATGACACATGACTATTGAACATTGTACTCGTTGTGCGTGATGATCTTACAAACATAACGATATTACACAGGGATGTTTGTTACACCCATAACGTAACGTCCATGCAGTAATTTGTAGCAATACTATGTTACACACATAACTTCCACGCCGTAATTTGTAGCAATACTAAATCATATTACACATGGATGTTTGTTACACACAACTTCCACAGTTTGTAGCAATACTAAATGAATTACACAGGATGTTTGTTACGCCAGTAATTTGTAGCAATACTAAATGATATTACACAGGATGTTTTTTACACCATAACGTCCATGTAGTAATTTGTTACTATGTTACACACATAACTTCTACGCCGTAATTTGTAGCAATACTAAATGATATTACACAGGGATGTTTGTTACACACATCACTTCTACGCCGTAATTTGTAGCAATACTAAATGATATTACACAGGGATGTTTGTTACACACATAACTTCCATGCAGTTATTTGTAGCAATACTAAATGATATTACACAGGGATGTTTGTTACACCCATCACTTCCACGCCGTAATTTGTAGCAATACTAAATGATATTACACAGGGATGTTTGTTACACACATAACTTCCATGCAGTTATTTGTAGCAATACTAAATGATATTACACATGGATGTTTGTTACACCCATCACTTCTACGCCGTAATTTGTAGCAATACTAAATGATATTACACATGGATGTTTGTTACACACATAACTTCCACGCCGTAATTTGTAGCAATACTAAATGATATTACACAGGGATGTTTGTTACACACATAACTTCCATACATTAGTTCTATATATTACTGCATTTGTAGTTATCATTTTGTCTAAATGGAAATATTGAAAACCCTTATTTTCTATTCGTTGAATATAATTTGTATACTTTTTTTATTTGAATAGATTACAGAAAATGCTATGGATGACAACTTTGATTTTTTATTTTTTCATATATCGTGCGGGTTGAAACACGGTTAAAAAAACGGGCACAGAATGTCCCGACATTACCCAACGTCTGAATCGCGAGCGCGGATCCCAAAATCCATGTTAAAACTTACAAAACTAATCGTAGAATATTCGTCTTGGATCAATAGCAGTACCAAGAAGTAGTTTTACGTGCAGGTTGTTAAGCTATCTGTTTAGAGAAACTTCAAAACAAATTTGCAAGAAAAAAAAAAAAAAACTATTGCAATAGCACACATTTTGACCTAAACGAGGACCTTAGTGTCTGTCCTCGTGATATAGGCACTTCCTATAGGTAATTCCTAATGTATCCGAAGGAAAGTTACAAAGCTAGTACATGTATCTCGAAACGATGTTGTTATAACAAACAGGTTTTAAGATATAAAATGTTTTATTAATTTCAAAGGTAATGTGGTCATCGTGAAGTATCATGAGCACGTGGGATTCAGTTGAAT
>NW_027188484.1:0-21252 GCF_041381155.1 Argopecten irradians | reverse complement strand
TGATGGGGGGTAACTGGGCCTCGGAAAGATGGGGAGGAGGGGTAAGGAGGTTGAGGGGGAAGGCAGGGGACATAATGGAGAGTAGACGTGGTGAGATGTAGTTTCTTTGGTGGCACTGCAAGGCGGGGCGTAGGTTAGCTTAGTGGCGTGAGCTAGGAGAGTGGGGTGTAGGGCGGAGGGTGTGAGTATAGACACAGGACGGGCGGAAATGACAGGGATGGAGGAAAGTTATTGTAGCGGGATCATAATTATGGAGCGGAGGGGGAAGCTGTGTAATGATATTTGGGGTGGGAGGGGAGGACGGGAAGGTGGCGTAGGCACGTTCAGTTTTTACTTACCTTTCATGGGCGGGATAAGATTATGAACTGCTTATACATGTGGTTGGGTGGTATAATATGTGGGTTGGAGTATGAAATATGGGTGGGAGTAGGGGGATATATGTATGGGTGTATGATGGTACATTATTTTATCGGGGATATATATGGATATATGGGTGGGTATGTAGAATATATATGTGGGTGTACATATGGGGATTTGGCTTAATATATGATTGGTGTAATGATGGGGATTGGGAGTGGATTATTTGTAAAATATGGTGGGGTTATGATATGTGGGCTAGTTAATTGGTGGCTAGTATTATATGGTTTATTATATGGGTGGGGATATGTGGGTGTATATATGTGGGTTAGTGATAATATGTTTGTGGCTACAAGGTATCTAGGAACTATTAGGGGATATGGTGATGTGGTATATGTAGTATATGTGCAGTGGGAGTTATACACCACAATATTTGGATATATATGATGGTTGGGGAGTATGTTATGTGGGGTATTATGGAGGTCATATTGTATAGGTTATGTGATGACAGTATATGGGGGGCGGGATCACATATGGAAATAGGGGGCCACAGTTGTACAGTCATAATAGGTAATGGTACATAACACAGTATACAGTCACAGTTAGTGGCTACAGTCACACATAGTTATACACATAGTTATACACACAGTTAGTGGCTACAGTCTCACATAGTTATACACCACAGTTAGTGGCTACAGTCTCACATAGTTATACACCACAGTTAGTGGCTACAGTCACACATAGTTATACATCCACAGTTAGTGGCTAGTCAGTAGTTATACACACATTAGTTATACACATACATCACAGTTAGTGGCTACAGTCACACATAGTTATACATCACAGTTAGTGGCTACAGTCACACATAGTTATACATCACAGTTAGTGGCTACAGTCACACATAGTTATACATCCACAGTTAGTGGCTACAGTCACACATAGTTATACATCACAGTTAGTGGCTACAGTCACACATAGTTATACATCACAGTTAGTGGCTACAGTCACACATAGTTATACATCCACAGTTAGTGGCTACAGTCACACATAAGTTATACATCACAGTTAGTGGCTACAGTCACACATAGTTATACACCACAGTTAGTGGCTACAGTCTCACATAGTTATACACCACAGTTAGTGGCTACAGTCACACATAGTTATACATCACAGTTAGTGGCTACAGTCACACATAGTTATACACCACAGTTAGTGGCTACAGTCACACATAGTTATACACCACAGTTAGTGGCTACAGTCTCACATAGTTATACACCACAGTTAGTGGCTACAGTCACACATAGTTATACACCACAGTTAGTGGCTACAGTCACACATAGTTATACATCACAGTTAGTGGCTACAGTCACACATAGTTATACACCACAGTTAGTGGCTACAGTCACACATAGTTATACACATAGTGCACACACAGTTTAGTGGGCTACAGTCACACATAGTTATACACCACAGTTAGTGGCTACAGTCACACATAGTTATACATCACAGTTAGTGGCTACAGTCACACATAGTTATACATCACAGTTAGTGGCTACAGTCACACATAGTTATACATCACAGTTAGTGGCTACAGTCACACATAGTTATACACCACAGTTAGTGGCTACAGTCACACATAGTTATACATCACAGTTAGTGGCTACAGTCACACATAGTTATACACCACAGTTAGTGGCTACAGTCACACATAGTTATACACCACAGTTAGTGGCTACAGTCACACATAGTTATACATCACAGTTAGTGGCTACAGTCACACATAGTTATACACCACAGTTAGTGGCTACAGTCACACATAGTTATACATCACAGTTAGTGGCTACAGTCACACATAGTTATACACCACAGTTAGTGGCTACAGTCACACATAGTTATACACCACAGTTAGTGGCTACAGTCACACATAGTTATACATCACAGTTAGTGGCTACAGTCACACATAGTTATACACCACAGTTAGTGGCTACAGTCACACATAGTTATACATCACAGTTAGTGGCTACAGTCACACATAGTTATACATCACAGTTAGTGACTACAGTCACACATAGTTATACACCACAGTTAGTGGCTACAGTCACACATAGTTATACACCACAGTTAGTGGCTACAGTCACACATAGTTATACACCACAGTTAGTGGCTACAGTCACACATAGTTATACACCACAGTTAGTGGCTACAGTCACACATAGTTATACATCACACAGTTAGTGGCTACAGTCACACATAGTTATACATCACAGTTAGTGGCTACAGTCACACATAGTTATACACCACAGTTAGTGGCTACAGTCACACATAGTTATACATCACAGTTAGTGGCTACAGTCACACATAGTTATACACCACAGTTAGTGGCTACAGTCTCACATAGTTATACACCACAGTTAGTGGCTACAGTCACACATAGTTATACACCACAGTTAGTGGCTACAGTCACACATAGTTATACACACCACAGTTAGTGGCTACAGTCACACATAGTTATACACCACAGTTAGTGGCTACAGTCACACATAGTTATACACCACAGTTAGTGGCTACAGTCACACATAGTTATACACCACAGTTAGTGGCTACAGTCACACATAGTTATACACCACAGTTAGTGGCTACAGTCACACATAGTTATACACCACAGTTAGTGGCTACAGTCACACATAGTTATACACCACAGTTAGTGGCTACAGTCACACATAGTTATACACCACAGTTAGTGGCTACAGTCACACATAGTTATACACCACAGTTAGTGGCTACAGTCACACATAGTTATACACCACAGTTAGTGGCTACAGTCACACATAGTTATACACCACAGTTAGTGGCTACAGTCACACATAGTTATACATCACAGTTAGTGGCTACAGTCACACATAGTTATACACCACAGTTAGTGGCTACAGTCACACATAGTTATATTACTACACACACACATAGTTATACATCACAGTTAGTGGCTACAGTCACACATAGTTATACACACAGTTAGTGGCTACAGTCACACAAGTTATACACACAGTTAGTGGCTACAGTCACACATAGTTATACACCACAGTTAGTGGCTACAGTCACACATAGTTATAAATCAGTTAATGGGTATAGTCACACATAGTTATACATCACAGTTAGTGGCTACAGTCACACATAGTTATACACCATAGTTAGTGGCTACAGTCACACATAGTTATACACCACAGTTAGTGGCTACAGTCACACATAGTTATACACCACAGTTAGTGGCTACAGTCACACATAGTTATAAATCAGTTAGTGGCTACAGTCACACATAGTTATACACCACAGTTAGTGGCTACAGTCACACATAGTTATACACCACAGTTAGTGGCTACAGTCACACATAGTTATACACCACAGTTAGTGGCTACAGTCACACATAGTTATACACCACAGTTAGTGGCTACAGTCACACATAGTTATACACCACAGTTAGTGGCTACAGTCACACATAGTTATACACCACAGTTAGTGGCTACAGTCACACATAGTTATACACACACAGTTAGTGGCTACAGTCACACATAGTTATACACCACAGTTAGTGGCTACAGTCACACATAGTTATACACCACAGTTAGTGGCTACAGTCACACATAGTTATACACCACAGTTAGTGGCTACAGTCACACATAGTTATACACCACAGTTAGTGGCTACAGTCACACATAGTTATACACCACAGTTAGTGGCTACAGTCACACATAGTTATACACCACAGTTAGTGGCTACAGTCACACATAGTTATACACCACAGTTAGTGGCTACAGTCACACATAGTTATACACCACAGTTAGTGGCTACAGTCACACATAGTTATACACCACAGTTAGTGGCTACAGTCCACACATAGTTATACACCACAGTTAGTGGCTACAGTCACACATAGTTATACACCACAGTTAGTGGCTACAGTCACACATAGTTATACACACAGTTAGTGGCTACAGTCACACATAGTTATACACCACAGTTAGTGGCTACAGTCACACATAGTTATACACCACAGTTAGTGGCTACAGTCTCACATAGTTATACATCACAGTTAGTGGCTACAGTCACACATAGTTATACACCACAGTTAGTGGCTACAGTCACACATAGTTATACACACACAGTTAGTGGCTACAGTCACACACATAGTTATACACCACAGTTAGTGGCTACAGTCACACATAGTTATACACCACAGTTAGTGGCTACAGTCACACATAGTTATACACCACAGTTAGTGGCTACAGTCACACATAGTTATACACCACAGTTAGTGGCTACAGTCACACATAGTTATACACCACAGTTAGTGGCTACAGTCACACATAGTTATACACCACAGTTAGTGGCTACAGTCACACACATAGTTATACACCACAGTTAGTGGCTACAGTCACACATAGTTATACACCACAGTTAGTGGCTACAGTCACACATAGTTATACACCACAGTTAGTGGCTACAGTCACACATAGTTATACACCACAGTTAGTGGCTACAGTCACACATAGTTATACACCACAGTTAGTGGCTACAGTCACACACATAGTTATACATCACAGTTAGTGGCTACAGTCACACATAGTTATACACCACAGTTAGTGGCTACAGTCACACATAGTTATACACCACAGTTAGTGGCTACAGTCACACATAGTTATACATCACAGTTAGTGGCTACAGTCTCACATAGTTATACACCACAGTTAGTGGCTACAGTCACACATAGTTATACACCACAGTTAGTGGCTACAGTCACACATAGTTATACACCACAGTTAGTGGCTACAGTCACACATAGTTATACACCACAGTTAGTGGCTACAGTCACACATAGTTATACACCACAGTTAGTGGCTACAGTCACACATAGTTATACACCACAGTTAGTGGCTACAGTCACACATAGTTATACATCACAGTTAGTGGCTACAGTCACACATAGTTATACACCACAGTTAGTGGCTACAGTCACACATAGTTATACATCACAGTTAGTGGCTACAGTCACACATAGTTATACACCACAGTTAGTGGCTACAGTCACACATAGTTATACATCACAGTTAGTGGCTACAGTCACACATAGTTATACATCACAGTTAGTGGCTACAGTCACACATAGTTATACACCACAGTTAGTGGCTACAGTCTTCACATAGTTATACATCACAGTTAGTGGCTACAGTCACACATAGTTATACATCACAGTTAGTGGCTACAGTCACACATAGTTATACATCACAGTTAGTGGCTACAGTCACACATAGTTATACATCACAGTTAGTGGCTACAGTCACACATAGTTATACACCACAGTTAGTGGCTACAGTCACACATAGTTATACACCACAGTTAGTGGCTACAGTCACACACATAGTTATACATCACAGTTAGTGGCTACAGTCACACATAGTTATACACCACAGTTAGTGGCTACAGTCACACATAGTTATACACCACAGTTAGTGGCTACAGTCACACATAGTTATACATCACAGTTAGTGACTACAGTCTCACATAGTTATACATCACAGTTAGTGGCTACAGTCACACATAGTTATACACCACAGTTAGTGGCTACAGTCACACATAGTTATACATCACAGTTAGTGGCTACAGTCACACATAGTTATACACCACAGTTAGTGGCTACAGTCACACATAGTTATACACCACAGTTAGTGGCTACAGTCACACACAGTTATACATCACAGTTAGTGGCTACAGTCACACATAGTTATACATCACAGTTAGTGGCTACAGTCACACATAGTTATACATCACAGTTAGTGGCTACAGTCACACACAGTTATACATCACAGTTAGTGGCTACAGTCACACATAGTTATACACCACAGTTAGTGGCTACAGTCACACATAGTTATACATCACAGTTAGTGGCTACAGTCACACATAGTTATACACCACAGTTAGTGGCTACAGTCACACATAGTTATACATCACAGTTAGTGGCTACAGTCACACATAGTTATACACCACAGTTAGTGGCTACAGTCACACATAGTTATACACCACAGTTAGTGGCTACAGTCACACATAGTTATACATCACAGTTAGTGGCTACAGTCACACATAGTTATACATCACAGTTAGTGGCTACAGTCACACATAGTTATACACCACAGTTAGTGGCTACAGTCACACATAGTTATACATCACAGTTAGTGGCTACAGTCACACATAGTTATACACCACAGTTAGTGGCTACAGTCACACACATAGTTATACATCACAGTTAGTGGCTACAGTCACACATAGTTATACATCACAGTTAGTGGCTACAGTCACACATAGTTATACACCACAGTTAGTGGCTACAGTCACACATAGTTATACATCACAGTTAGTGGCTACAGTCACACACATAGTTATACACAACAGTTAGTGGCTACAGTCACACATAGTTATACACCACAGTTAGTGGCTACAGTCACACATAGTTATACATCACAGTTAGTGGCTACAGTCACACATAGTTATACACCACAGTTAGTGGCTACAGTCACACATAGTTATACATCACAGTTAGTGGCTACAGTCACACATAGTTATACACCACAGTTAGTGGCTACAGTCACACATAGTTATACACCACAGTTAGTGGCTACAGTCACACATAGTTATACACCACAGTTAGTGGCTACAGTCACACATAGTTATACACACAGTTAGTGGCTACAGTCACACACAGTTATACACACAGTTAGTGGCTACAGTCACACATAGTTATACACACCACAGTTAGTGGCTACAGTCACACATAGTTATACACCACAGTTAGTGGCTACAGTCACACATAGTTATACACACAGTTAGTGGCTACAGTCACACATAGTTATACACCACAGTTAGTGGCTACAGTCACACATAGTTATACACCACAGTTAGTGGCTACAGTCACACACATAGTTATACACCACAGTTAGTGGCTACAGTCACACATAGTTATACACCACAGTTAGTGGCTACAGTCACACATAGTTATACACCACAGTTAGTGGCTACAGTCTCACATAGTTATACACCACAGTTAGTGGCTACAGTCCACATAGTTATACACACAGTTAGTGGCTACAGTCACACATAGTTATACATCACAGTTAGTGGCTACAGTCACACATAGTTATACACCACAGTTAGTGGCTACAGTCACACATAGTTATACACCACAGTTAGTGGCTACAGTCACACATAGTTATACACCACAGTTAGTGGCTACAGTCACACATAGTTATACACCACAGTTAGTGGCTACAGTCACACATAGTTATACACCACAGTTAGTGGCTACAGTCACACATAGTTATACACCACAGTTAGTGGCTACAGTCACACATAGTTATACATCACAGTTAGTGGCTACAGTCACACATAGTTATACACCACAGTTAGTGGCTACAGTCACACATAGTTATACACCACAGTTAGTGGCTACAGTCACACATAGTTATACACCACAGTTAGTGGCTACAGTCACACATAGTTATACACCACAGTTAGTGGCTACAGTCACACATAGTTATACACCACAGTTAGTGGCTACAGTCACACATAGTTATACACCACAGTTAGTGGCTACAGTCACACATAGTTATACACCACAGTTAGTGGCTACAGTCACACATAGTTATACACCACAGTTAGTGGCTACAGTCACACATAGTTATACACCACAGTTAGTGGCTACAGTCACACATAGTTATACACCACAGTTAGTGGCTACAGTCACACATAGTTATACATCACAGTTAGTGGCTACAGTCTCACATAGTTATACACCACAGTTAGTGGCTACAGTCACACATAGTTATACACCACAGTAGTGGCTACAGTCACACATAGTTATACACCACAGTTAGTGGCTACAGTCACACATAGTTATACACCACAGTTAGTGGCTACAGTCACACATAGTTATACACCACAGTTAGTGGCTACAGTCACACATAGTTATACACCACAGTTAGTGGCTACAGTCACACATAGTTATACACCACAGTTAGTGGCTACAGTCACACATAGTTATACACCACAGTTAGTGGCTACAGTCACACATAGTTATACACCACAGTTAGTGGCTACAGTCTCACATAGTTATACACCACAGTTAGTGGCTACAGTCACACATAGTTATACATCACAGTTAGTGGCTACAGTCACACATAGTTATACACCACAGTTAGTGGCTACAGTCACACATAGTTATACATCACAGTTAGTGGCTACAGTCACACATAGTTATACACCACAGTTAGTGGCTACAGTCACACACAGTTTTATACATCACAGTTAGTGGCTACAGTCACACATAGTTATACACCACAGTTAGTGGCTACAGTCACACACATAGTTATACACCACAGTTAGTGGCTACAGTCACACATAGTTATACACCACAGTTAGTGGCTACAGTCACACATAGTTATACATCACAGTTAGTGGCTACAGTCACACATAGTTATACACCACAGTTAGTGGCTACAGTCACACACAGTTATACACCACAGTTAGTGGCTACAGTCACACATAGTTATACATCACAGTTAGTGGCTACAGTCACACATAGTTATACACCACAGTTAGTGGCTACAGTCACACATAGTTATACACCACAGTTAGTGGCTACAGTCACACATAGTTATACACCACAGTTAGTGGCTACAGTCACACATAGTTATACACCACAGTTAGTGGCTACAGTCACACATAGTTATACATCACAGTTAGTGGCTACAGTCACACATAGTTATACATCACAGTTAGTGGCTACAGTCACACATAGTTATACACCACAGTTAGTGGCTACAGTCACACATAGTTATACATCACAGTTAGTGGCTACAGTCACACATAGTTATACACCACAGTTAGTGGCTACAGTCACACATAGTTATACATCACAGTTAGTGGCTACAGTCACACATAGTTATACACCACAGTTAGTGGCTACAGTCACACATAGTTATACATCACAGTTAGTGGCTACAGTCACACATAGTTATACATCACAGTTAGTGGCTACAGTCACACATAGTTATACACCACAGTTAGTGGCTACAGTCACACATAGTTATACATCACAGTTAGTGGCTACAGTCACACATAGTTATACACCACAGTTAGTGGCTACAGTCACACATAGTTATACACCACAGTTAGTGGCTACAGTCACACATAGTTATACACCACAGTTAGTGGCTACAGTCACACATAGTTATACATCACAGTTAGTGGCTACAGTCTCACATAGTTATACACCACAGTTAGTGGCTACAGTCACACATAGTTATACACCACAGTTAGTGGCTACAGTCACACATAGTTATACATCACAGTTAGTGGCTACAGTCACACATAGTTATACACCACAGTTAGTGGCTACAGTCACACATAGTTATACACCACAGTTAGTGGCTACAGTCTCACATAGTTATACACCACAGTTAGTGGCTACAGTCACACATAGTTATACACCACAGTTAGTGGCTACAGTCACACATAGTTATACATCACAGTTAGTGGCTACAGTCACACATAGTTATACACCACAGTTAGTGGCTACAGTCACACATAGTTATACATCACAGTTAGTGGCTACAGTCTCACATAGTTATACACCACAGTTAGTGGCTACAGTCACACATAGTTATACACCACAGTTAGTGGCTACAGTCACACACAGTTATACATCACAGTTAGTGGCTACAGTCACACATAGTTATACACCACAGTTAGTGGCTACAGTCACACATAGTTATACACCACAGTTAGTGGCTACAGTCTCACATAGTTATACATCACAGTTAGTGGCTACAGTCACACATAGTTATACATCACAGTTAGTGGCTACAGTCACACACAGTTATACATCACAGTGAGTGGCTACAGTCACACATAGTTATACACCACAGTTAGTGGCTACAGTCACACATAGTTATACACCACAGTTAGTGGCTACAGTCACACACAGTTATACATCACAGTTAGTGGCTACAGTCACACATAGTTATACATCACAGTTAGTGGCTACAGTCACACATAGTTATACATCAGTTAGTGGCTACAGTCACACATAGTTATACATCACAGTTAGTGGCTACAGTCTCACATAGTTATACATCACAGTTAGTGGCTACAGTCACACACAGTTATACACCACAGTTAGTGGCTACAGTCACACACAGTTATACATCACAGTTAGTGGCTACAGTCACACATAGTTATACACCACAGTTAGTGGCTACAGTCACACATAGTTATACACCACAGTTAGTGGCTACAGTCACACATAGTTATACATCACAGTTAGTGGCTACAGTCACACATAGTTATACATCACAGTTAGTGGCTACAGTCACACATAGTTATACATCACAGTTAGTGGCTACAGTCACACATAGTTATACACCACAGTTAGTGGCTACAGTCACACATAGTTATAAATCAGTTAATGGTACAGTCACACATAGTTATACACCACAGTTAGTGGCTACAGTCACACATAGTTATACACCACAGTTAGTGGCTACAGTCTCACATAGTTATACACCACAGTTAGTGGCTACAGTCACACATAGTTATACACCACAGTTAGTGGCTACAGTCACACATAGTTATACATCACAGTTAGTGGCTACAGTCACACATAGTTATACACCACAGTTAGTGGCTACAGTCACACATAGTTATACACCACAGTTAGTGGCTACAGTCACACATAGTTATACACACACAGTTAGTGGCTACAGTCACACATAGTTATACACCACAGTTAGTGGCTACAGTCACACATAGTTATAAATCACAGTTAGTGGCTATAGTCACACATAGTTATACACCACAGTTAGTGGCTACAGTCACACATAGTTATACACCACAGTTAGTGGCTACAGTCACACATAGTTATACATCACAGTTAGTGGCTACAGTCACACATAGTTATACACCACAGTTAGTGGCTACAGTCACACATAGTTATACATCACAGTTAGTGGCTACAGTCACACATAGTTATACACCACAGTTAGTGGCTACAGTCACACATAGTTATACACCACAGTTAGTGGCTACAGTCACACATAGTTATACATCACAGTTAGTGGCTACAGTCACACATAGTTATACATCACAGTTAGTGGCTACAGTCACACATAGTTATAAACCACACTTAGTGGCTACAGCCACACATAGTTATATAAATCAGTTAATGGCTACAGTCACACATAGTTATACACCACAGTTAGTGGCTACAGTCACACATAGTTATACACCACAGTTAGTGGCTACAGTCACACATAGTTATACATCACAGTTAGTGGCTACAGTCTCACATAGTTATACACCACAGTTAGTGGCTACAGTCACACATAGTTATACATCACAGTTAGTGGCTACAGTCACACATAGTTATACACCACAGTTAGTGGCTACAGTCACACATAGTTATACATCACAGTTAGTGGCTACAGTCACACATAGTTATACATCACAGTTAGTGGCTACAGTCACACATAGTTATACACCACAGTTAGTGGCTACAGTCACACATAGTTATACACCACAGTTAGTGGCTACAGTCACACATAGTTATACATCACAGTTAGTGGCTACAGTCACACATAGTTATACACCACAGTTAGTGGCTACAGTCACACATAGTTATACACCACAGTTAGTGGCTACAGTCTCACATAGTTATACATCACAGTTAGTGGCTACAGTCACACATAGTTATACATCACAGTTAGTGGCTACAGTCACACACAGTTATACATCACAGTGTGTGGCTACAGTCACACATAGTTATACACCACAGTTAGTGGCTACAGTCACACATAGTTATACACCACAGTTAGTGGCTACAGTCTCACATAGTTATACACCACAGTTAGTGGCTACAGTCACACATAGTTATACACCACAGTTAGTGGCTACAGTCTCACATAGTTATACACCACAGTTAATGGCTACAGTCTCACATAGTTATACATCACAGTTAGTGGCTACAGTCACACATAGTTATACATCACAGTTAGTGGCTACAGTCACACATAGTTATACACCACAGTTAGTGGCTACAGTCTCACATAGTTATACACCACAGTTAGTGGCTACAGTCTCACATAGTTATACACCACAGTTAGTGGCTACAGTCTCACATAGTTATACATCACAGTTAGTGGCTACAGTCTCACATAGTTATACACCACAGTTAGTGGCTACAGTCTCACATAGTTATACACCACAGTTAGTGGCTACAGTCACACATAGTTATACACCACAGTTAGTGGCTACAGTCTCACATAGTTATACACCACAGTTAGTGGCTACAGTCTCACATAGTTATACACCACAGTTAGTGGCTACAGTCACACATAGTTATACATCACAGTTAGTGGCTACAGTCACACACAGTTATACACCACAGTTAGTGGCTACAGTCACACATAGTTATACATCACAGTGAGTGGCTACAGTCTCACATAGTTATACACCACAGTTAGTGGCTACAGTCACACATAGTTATACACCACAGTTAGTGGCTCTACAGTTACACACAGTTAGTCTACAGTCCACACGTTAGTGGCTACAGTCACACATAGTTATACACCACAGTTAGTGGCTACAGTCACACATAGTTATACACCACAGTTAGTGGCTACAGTCACACATAGTTATACACCACAGTTAGTGGCTACAGTCACACATAGTTATACACCACAGTTAGTGGCTACAGTCACACATAGTTATACACCACAGTTAGTAGCTACAGTCACACATAGTTATACACCACAGTTAGTGGCTACAGTCACACATAGTTATACACCACAGTTAGTGGCTACAGTCACACATAGTTATACATCACAGTTAGTGGCTACAGTCACACATAGTTATACATCACAGTTAGTGGCTACAGTCACACATAGTTATACACCACAGTTAGTGGCTACAGTCACACATAGTTATACATCACAGTTAGTGGCTACAGTCACACATAGTTATACACCACAGTTAGTGGCTACAGTCACACATAGTTATACACCACAGTTAGTGGCTACAGTCTCACATAGTTATACACCACAGTTAGTGGCTACAGTCACACATAGTTATACATCAGTTAGTGGCTACAGTCACACATAGTTATACATCACAGTTAGTGGCTACAGTCACACATAGTTATACATCACAGTTAGTGGCTACAGTCACACATAGTTATACATCACAGTTAGTGGCTACAGTCACACATAGTTATACACCACAGTTAGTGGCTACAGTCACACATAGTTATACACCACAGTTAGTGGCTACAGTCACACATAGTTATACACCACAGTTAGTGGCTACAGTCACACATAGTTATACATCACAGTTAGTGGCTACAGTCACACATAGTTATACATCACAGTTAGTGGCTACAGTCACACATAGTTATACATCACAGTTAGTGGCTACAGTCACACATAGTTATACACCACAGTTAGTGGCTACAGTCACACATAGTTATACATCACAGTTAGTGGCTACAGTCACACATAGTTATACATCACAGTTAGTGGCTACAGTCACACATAGTTATACACCACAGTTAGTGGCTACAGTCACACATAGTTATACACCACAGTTAGTGGCTACAGTCACACATAGTTATACACCACAGTTAGTGGCTACAGTCACACATAGTTATACATCACAGTTAGTGGCTACAGTCACACATAGTTATACATCACAGTTAGTGGCTACAGTCACACATAGTTATACATCACAGTTAGTGGCTACAGTCTCACACATAGTTATACACCACAGTTAGTGGCTACAGTCTCACAGTTATACACACACAGTTAGTGGCTACAGTCACACATAGTTATACACCACAGTTAGTGGCTACAGCCACACATAGTTATACATCACAGTTAGTGGCTACAGTCTCACATAGTTATACACCACAGTTAGTGGCTACAGTCACACACAGTTATACATCACAGTTAGTGGCTACAGTCACTTATAGTTATACACCACAGTTAGTGGCTACAGTCACACACAGTTATACATCACAGTGAGTGGCTACAGTCACTTATAGTTATACACCACAGTTAGTGGCTACAGTCACACACAGTTATACATCACAGTGAGTGGCTACAGTCACACATAGTTATACACCACAGTTAGTGGCTACAGTCTCACATAGTTATACACCACAGTTAGTGGCTACAGTCACACATAGTTATACACCACAGTTAGTGGCTACAGTCACACACAGTTATACACCACAGTTAGTGGCTACAGTCACACATAGTTATACATCACAGTTAGTGGCTACAGTCACACATAGTTATACATCACAGTTAGTGGCTACAGTCACACACAGTTATACATCACAGTGAGTGGCTACAGTCACACATAGTTATACACCACAGTTAGTGGCTACAGTCACACATAGTTATACACCACAGTTAGTGGCTACAGTCACACATAGTTATACACCACAGTTAGTGGCTACAGTCACACATAGTTATACATCACAGTTAGTGGCTACAGTCACACATAGTTATACATCACAGTTAGTGGCTACAGTCTCACATAGTTATACACCACAGTTAGTGGCTACAGTCACACATAGTTATACATCACAGTTAGTGGCTACAGTCACACATAGTTATACACCACAGTTAGTGGCTACAGTCTCACATAGTTATACATCATAGTTAGCGGTGACAATACTGAAGTATAGGTATCTTGTTTGTTGTTGTCTACAGAAAGTGATAACTATTGTGGCTGGGTCTAACCAGACAGAGCTGACAGCCGAGCAGACGACTGTGTTAGAGGATATGGCAGGAGGAGCTGGTGACGCAACTCTTACCGTGGATACTGTAGGTTAGTGAACATCTTTACAATAACATTGCTGGGTAGATGTACATCTTCACAATAACATTGCTGGGGAGATGTACATCTTTACAATAACATTGCTGGAGATGAACTTCTTCTCCAAAAGTATGAGACCTAGAATCCTGAAACTTGGTTTATAGCATGCTGAGATGAAGGGCTACCAATTTTGTTTAAATAAATGGCATTGACCTTCATTCAAGGTCACAGGGGTCAATAAGCTAAAAATTTTAAACAACTTCTTCTTAATAACCAAGATGCCTAGAGACCTGATATTAGGCCTGTAGCATGCTGAAATTAAGGGCTACTAAGTGTGTTTAAATTAGTGACCTTGACCTTCATTCAAGGTCATATGTGTTAAATTTGCTAAAACTTAGACAACTTCTTATCAGAAACCATGAGGTCAAGACACCTGATATTACCTGTGTCATTCATAGAAATTCTTGTTGACTCTCTTTTAAGTATGCAGTATGATTACCAGATAACAGGTGAGCGATTCGGGTCCATTTGGCCCTTTTGTAAATTGCATTGGTTTAACATACGTGACATTAGCTCGGTATGGGTTCAGGGTACATATTGCACCTGCGTAATCGTATTGCTATACCATTTGGAATTTCAACAGTACCAATTATAGATGCTCCACCGCCGACAAAAAAATGATACTCATCATTTGAACAATAACTGTTGTTTATGTCATAGCCACCTCTGTTGTCCGTCCGTCAATATTTCCTTTAAATCACTAATAGTCATAGAGTTCTGCATGGATTGTTATCAAATTTGTATAAATTTTGGGGCAGGGCCCAATAGGGGAAATAGAGGTAATTCCTATAAATCGCTGCTTGTCCTAGAGTTTTGCATGGATTGAAACCAAATTTGGCCAAAATATCCTTTGGGGAAGGGGAACAGATTTTGTATAAATTTTGGCTCTGACCCCCTTGGACAGGAGGGACGGAGCCCAATAGGGGAAATAGAGATAAAGCCTTTAAATCGCTACTAGTTGTATAGTTCTGTTGGATGTAACCAAATTTGGCCCAGAAACGTCCCTTGGGGTAGGGTAACAGAATTTGTATAAATTTTTGCATTGACCCCCTGGAGCAGAAAGAGTGGGGCCCAATAGGGGAATAAGAGGATAATATTCAAGTTCCTTCAAAAAAGAAACAATGAACCTGTATTCAGAACATTACTTGGCATTACAAACCAGGTGAGCGATACAGGCCCTCTGGGGCCTCTTGTATTTGGAAAAAATACTATTTGTCAGCATTTTAGCATCTTTGAAATAGTTAATGTTGTGGAATTGGTCAATATTTTGTATTATATGATTCATAAGGAATATAGAACATTTATGCCATGTTTGTAGTTATGTAACGGGACTAGAAACACTAGAAACATTTGTATGTCCTATTTAAAGGTGATAAAAACAGAATTAAGAGACATGGAAAATGAGATAATACACTAGAAACATTTGTATATCCTATGTAAAGGTGACAAAAACAGAAGAGACATGGAAAATGAGATAATACACTAGAAACATTTGTATGTCCTATTTAAAGGTGATAAAAACAGAATTAAGAGACATGGAAAATGAGATAATACACTAGAAACATTTGTATGTCCTATTTAAAGGTGACAAAAACAGAATTAAGATACATGGAAAATGAGATAATACGCTGGAAACATTTGTATGTCCTATTTAAAGATGATAAAAACAGAAGAGACATGGAAAATGAGATAATACGCTAGAAACATTTGTATGTCCTATTTAAAGGTGATAAAAACAGAAGAGACATGGAAAATGAGATAATAGGCTAGAAACATTTGTTTGTCCTATTTTTAGCTCACCTGGCCCGAAGGGCCGGTGAGCTTATGTCATGGCGCGTCGTCCGTCGTCCGTCGTCCGTCCGTCTGTCCGTCAACATTTCCTTTAAATCGCTACTAGTCATAGAGTTCTGCATGGATTGTAACCAAATTTGGCCACAAACATCCTTGGGGGAGGGGGAACAGAACTTGTATAAATTTTGGCTCTGACACCCCGGGGGCAGGAGGGGCGGGGCCCAATAGGGGAAATATAGGTAAATCCTTTAAATCGCTACTTGTCATAGAGTTCTACATGGATTGTAACTAAATTTTGCCACAAACATCCTTGGGGGAAGGGGAACAGAACTTGTATAAATTTTGGCTCTGACCCCCCGGGGGCAGGAGGGGTGGGGCCCAATAGGGGAAATAGAGGTAAATCCTTTAAATCGCTACTTGTCATAGAGTTCTACATGGATTGTAACCAAATTTCGCCACAAACATCCTTGGGGGAAGGGGAACAGAACTTGTATAAATTTTGGCTCTGACCCCCCAGGGGCAGGAGGGGCGGGGCCCAATAGGGGAAATATAGGTAAATCCTATAAATTGCTACTAGTCGTAGAGTTCTGCGTGGATTGTAACCAAATTTGGCCAGAAACATCCTTGGGGGAAGGGGAACAGAACTTGTATAAGTTTTGGCTCTGGCCCCCCGGGGGCTGGAGGGGTGGAGCCCAATAGGGGAAATAGAGGTAAATCCTTTAATTCGCTACTAGTCATAGAGTTCTGCATGGAATGTAACCAAATTTGGCCTGAAATATCCTTGGGAGAATAAGAATTGAGTTTGTATAAATTTTGGCTCTGGTCCCCGCGGCAGGAGGGGCGGGGCCCAATAGGGGAATTATAGGTAAATTCTATAAATTGCTACTTAATTGTCCTAGAGTTTTGTATGGATTGTAACTAAATTTGGCCACAAACATCCTCCGGGGTAGGAGAACAGAACTTGTATAAATTTTGGCTCTGACCCTCAGGGGGCAGGAAGGGCGGGGCCCAATAGGGGAAATAGAGGTAAATTCTATCAATCGCTACTTGTCCTAGAGTTCTGCATGGATTGTAACCAAATTTGGCCACAAACATCCTTGGGGGAAGAGGAACAGAACTTGTATAAATTTTGGCTCTGATCCCCTGGGGGTAGGAGAGGTGGGGCCCAATAGGGGAAATAGAGGTAAATCCTATAAATTGCTACTAGTCGTAGAGTTCTGCATGGATTGTAACCAAATTTGGCCAGAAACATCCTTGGGGGAAGGGGAACAGAACCTGTATAAATTTTGGCTCTGGCCCCCCGGGGGCTGGAGGGGTGGGGCCCAATAGGGGAAATAGAGGTAAATCCTTTAATTCGCTACTAGTCATAGAGTTCTACATGGAATGTAACCAAATTTGGCCAGAAATATCCTTGGGAGAATAAGAACTGAGTTTGTATAAATTTTGGCTCTGGTCCCCGGGGCAGGAGGGGCGGGGCCCAATAGGGGAATTATAGGTAAATTCTATAAATTGCTACTTAATTGTCCTAGAGTTTTGTATGGATTGTAACTAAATTTGGCCACAAACATCCTTCGGGGTAGGAGAACAGAACTTGTATAAATTTTGGCTCTGACCCTCAGGGGGCAGGAGGGGCGGGGCCCAATAGGGGAAATAGAGGTAAATTCTATCAATCGCTACTTCTCATAGAGTTCTGCATGGATTGTAACCAAATTTGGCCAGAAACATCCTTTGTGGAAGGGGAACAGAACTTGTATAAATTTTGGCTCTGACCCCCAGGGGGCAGGAGGGGTGGGGCCCAATAGGGGATTTAGAGGTTAATATTAAAATTCCTTCAGAAAAGAAACAATGAACATGTATTCAGAAAATTATTTGGCATTACAAACCAGGTGAGCGATACAGGCCCTCTGGGCCTCTTGTTCTTAGTTTTGATAGTTTAAGTCTTTATTTACAACTTGACAATTGAAATTGAAGAATCAAAAGGGGGAGGGGCGCTAATAGGGACATGGGCGCTTATTGGATCAAATACGGTATATTCCCATTTCCTATAAATTGAACAAAACTGCATGTAAACGATGGTTCATATCGCCAGTACTGCAACACTGCCGCATTGAATTTCCCAGGTCTTGTCACAGCTGTTGGTCTCAGATGACGTCATGAATTGGCCACCTGGTGATATCAGGGGTGATAAGTGATGTGACCTTTCTAGACAAGAGTCGTTTTAGACTTCGTTTCAAGCACATTTTTAGCTCACCTGGCCCAAAGGGCCGGTTAGCTTATGTCATGGCGCGGCGTCCGTCGTCCGTCTGTCCGTCCGTCCGTCCGTCCGTCCGTCCGTCCGTCCGTCCGTCTGTCCGTCAACATTTCCTTTAAATCGCTACTAGTCATAGAGTTCTGCAAGGATTGTAACCAAATTTGGCCACAAACATCCTTTGGGGAAGGGGACAGAACTTGTATAAATTTTTGCTCTGACCCCCCGGGGGCAGGAGTGGCGGGGCCCAATAGGGGAAATAAAGATAAATCCTATAAATCGCCACTTGTCCTAGAGTTCTGCATGGAATGTAACCAATTTTAGCCATAAACATCCTTGAGGGAAGGGGAACAGAACTTGTATACATTTTGGCTCTGACTCCCTGGGGGGGAGGAGGGGCAGGGCCCAATAGGGGAAATAGAGGTAAATCCTTTAAATCGCTACTAGTCATAGAGTTCTGCATGGATTGTAACCAAATTTAGCCACAAACATCCTTTGGGGAAGGGGAACAGAACTTGTATAAATTTTGGCTCTGGCCCCCCAGGGGCAGGACGGATGGGGTCCAATAGGGGAAATAGAGGTAAATCCTATAAATCGCTACTTGTCCTAGAGTTCTGCTTGGATTGTGACCAAATTTGGCCACAAACATCCTTGGAGGAAGGGGAACAGAACTATCTATAAATTTTGGCTCTGACTCCCATGGGACAGGAGGGGTGGGGCCCAATAGGGATTTAGAGGTAAATATTCAAATTCCTTCAGAAAAGAAACAATGAACCTGTATTCAGAACATTACTTGGCATTACAAACCAGGTGAGCGATACAGGCCCTCTGGGCCTCTTGTATTGAAATTACGTCAAATACAGCCTGATTTTTTTTGTTGGAAATTATAAAGTGCATGACAATAAATATATATTAACACAAAATTAGCATGTTTAAAATCTGTTTTTATCACCTTTGATATCGAAAATATACCTTACAATATAATGAATATCAGGTAGTTTATCATGCTGAAAATAAATTGCAAATTAAATACTAACTACCACCCTAGTTCATGCGAACAATACCTTAAACCAGAAAACATACCTATTTTAGGAACAAATCTATTTAGGTACACTAATACAGAGTAAAGCAACTTCGTGTCGTAGCTAGGCTTGGTTATAACTGGACCAAGGACGTTAGGCCCCATCAATCATTCAAAGTAGGCTAAGAGAGATAACTCTGGTAGGTCAGATTGCTTTATTGGTACAGTTTGATCAAAACTTGTTGTACATCAGTCAGTAATCAATTGCATTGTAAGCGGCAGAATTTTTAAATATTTTAGCAAAGTCTTCTTGCAAGTGATACTGAAAGTTTGTTTTTGGTTTTTTTTTTAAGCAGAAGATGAGCCTCCAGCTAAACGCCAGCGAGGAGAAGAGGAGGAGGTAACAGAATCAGTGGATATCCAGAAACTACTTGATGTAAGTAAATAGATCACCTAGGTCTAGTTGTCTAGATACCAGACAGGTCACCTAGGTCCAGTTGTCTCATACCAGACAGATCACCTAGGTCTAGTTGTCTACATACCAGACAGGTCACCTAGGTCTAGTTGTCTACATACCAGACAGATCACCTAGGTCTAGTTGTCTAGATACCAGACTGGTCACCTAGGTCTAGTTGTCTACATACCAGACAGGTCACCTAGGTCTAGTTGTCTACATACCAGACAGATCACCTAGGTCTAGTTGTCTACATACCAGACAGATCACCTAGGTCTAGTTGTGTAGGTACCAAGGGGTCACCTATGTCTAGTTGTCTAGGTACCAGACAGGTCACCTAGGTCTAGTTGTCTAGATACCAGACAGGTCACCAAGGTTTAGTTGTCTGGATACCAGACAGAT
>NW_027188483.1:0-21258 GCF_041381155.1 Argopecten irradians | reverse complement strand
GATCTCTACTTACTGGGTATGGATTTAACATTAAAAAAAGGTTTTAACATTTTAAAAAATTAATTTCAATCATTTTGTTGATGAAGTAGTTAAAACAAATTGGCTAGCCAAGGGTATTAAGTACGATACTCTCCCTGCCACTTCACTAACCAAGGGTATTCAGTACGATCAAAATGAATACCCTTGGCTAGCGAAGTTGCATTTAAAAAGACTCCCGAAGGTAGGTTAAGCATGACGATTTCTCACTTACTTCACAAGGATATCCCGTGGTTGCTAGGGAAAAATTACTCAATACTTGACAGGATTTTCCCGGGTTGCTAGGGAATAGAAAACTCTGTCTTTTACCGGGGTAGGGAAAAAGACAGCTCACACGCGCTAGACATTGACGTGACGTCATCAATACATGCGCCGTGTTTTGTCAGCGACGTCATTAATTTTGACGCACTACGACGTTTCTATAATGGCGGCACTTTGGAAGTGTTTCTAAAATTGCATTTTCATAATGCTTCGTGAAAGTATGTGAGAAAAAGAATCAAACATGGGTCTATCAAGCGGACAGGAATATCCCAACCCTCGTGAAGCCTCGGGCAAGCCTCGCGTTGACCGGCCAATATCTTTCACTCGGGTTGATATATCCCTTTCCACTAGACAGACCCATGTAAGATTCTATTATTCTCCCATATTTCACAAGGATATCCCGTGGTTGCTAAGGAAAAGATATCTCTATCTTACACAGGGGGGTGTAAGACAGCTCACACGCGCTAGACAATAATGTGACGTCATCAATACATGCGGCGTAACTGCGGCGCGCATTGTAGATGACGTCATCAATTTTGACGCATAACGACGTTCATGCTATAATGGCACGATGAAAAAGCTAGAAACAAACTGGAATTTCATCATTTTTTCTACTAAGTATGAGAGAAAAAGAATCAAACATGGGTCTGTGAAGTGGACAGGGATATCTCAACCCTCGAGAAAGATTTTGGCCATCAACCCTCGGCAAACCTCGGGTTAACCGGCCAAAATCTTTCACTCGGGTTGAGATATCCCTGTCCACTTGAAAGACACATTTAAGATTCTATTAATCTGCTTAATAGGTATGAATTAAACTGGGCTTTTTGAAATTTTACAATTATAAAAAAAATATACATTATTATAATGATTCCTCTCGTGGTTTTGATACCCAAACTTTCAGTGGATTTCTATTTGTAGATGATGCTAAGCATTCAAAAACTTCGCCCATGTTTAATATACATCCTGTTATGTAAGCTATGGTTAGAAGGCGAAAGCCCTTGACAGGAATCCACCATCTACTATCCAAACGACTTTTAGGTGTAACATCATGCCTTTCCTAAATGTAGTTCGTAAGTACCATGATATATTGGATTGATGATTCTTTTTTTAAAAGTTGTTCATATGTTAATCACAATCAGTCTTTTTTATGTAACTGTTTATCGAAGTCACGGGAGATAATAAGTCTAGTTAGAAACGAATTTCGTAATAAGCACTTTGGTGTCATCATAACATTAACAATGATATTTCTCCGTGTAAATCAAGAGATCTTTTAATTTTTAGATATCTCGATTTGTAATTGACACCGTTGGGGTTGAATCATTCAGCACAAATTATTGATCCGTGCCATAGTGCCTTACGAGTAAAAGTTTGTGTACCCTACACGGAAACTCATTCCTCAACAAGCCCGGTAAACTACCCGTGATTCCAACGTGATGAGATCACAGGCAGAGCATCCGGGCTACTGTTCGTTGTAACGTGAGACTTCCTAAAAGCTTTGGCGAGAGTTGGTAACGATATTATGAAAGACAGTTTGCATATAGCCATTTTAATTTTATCAGATAATGAAAAAGATATAGCTCAATAAGCAGCAAATTAACGACTATAAGGTTCATCTCCACAAACATAAAAGAGAAAACCAAAAAGTAACCAGACCATCCCCCCGATATAACTGAACAGTGCATGGATGAGGAGATAAACCACCATCACATCAAGTCTCATACTATGAAATAGCAGAAGGTAAGTGGAGTAAGAGAAACAAAGAATAACCCCAGATACCTCTTTAGAGATTTTGCGGAGTTAGACCGCCTGAAGAATCAATAAGTAATTCGGTTAAGACGTAAGATACCTGTCATTTTTATATACTGACATTAACAAGGTAAGAGATGCACTTTTTATATTTCCTTGTCTTGAACATGAAACTTTCATTGAGAAACTGTGTATTCCCAACAAATAGTCCGGTCAGTGGATTAGTTGATGACCGTATTACAGATCTGTCTTCATTCGCAAGCCGAATGGACTCAGTATATGGTAGGATAATGGTTGTCTGGAATAGTGATAGAATGTTTTCAACTCTCCACACCATTATTTGCTTTGAGTGCGTTTTTCCAAAGCGGGAAATAAACGAGAGAAGTTGACAATGCTTTATTATAAACCCATCACACCCAAGCATTCACCAAATAATAACATACTAGGGCCATCCGCCTACTACAACATTTTTTAATATGCTTATATTATACAATGCGATTTCGCAATTTTTAGTGAGACTTCTTGACGAATTGACAAATTTTCTTTTTTAAGCAAAATAGCTGTGCAAAAGTAGTTATTTGTTCTTTAATAAAAAAAATCGCAAAGTGGAAGAGCGCCTGAAATGCAAACCGCCACTAAAGTGCCAGCTCCACATTGTTTAAACTGCTTAAAATCACCATTCAGAATTTCGATAAATACATTCGTTATCCTGTATGTTATTGGTGCGCTTTAGAGTGGTATCGAAACTGTAATTAAATCTCGAGTAATCGTTAAATTAAAAACAACGCAATCAGCGCCACGTAACAAAACAAACCAGAACGCAAAGCGTCCAACACAAGACAGGGTGTTTAATTTTCCAAACCCATTAAAAACTCTCGACAAAAACACATATTAACCTCGGAATTCACTTTCCTGGATTCCGTGAAACCAGAAAAGAAGGGTCATTTTGATTGGTCCATGTTACCGTCTATGATTATTTCTTTGTTGAGTTAGTTTGCCCACATCCTCAAACCAACAGGAACACTAGGATGTCCCATTGGTTTGTACTACGGCAATAGTTTCACTAGCAGATGTACTATGAGTTTCACAATGCCTCCTGGCCACAGAAGAGTCGATGATAAGGCATTAGGCAAAAACGGAACACTACATGTTAAACGCCCACCTTCGATACTCCAGGGGTTCCAGATGCTGTTATAAATTATAATCCGAAATCCAGAAAAACGCGATGGCAACCTAGAACAGTAACAGTAAATTTATTCTTTTGGATGGTCCATTCTATAACGTGTAAACTAGAGTGGTTGACTGTGTATCTTTGACAGTTTGGTCGACGCTCTTTATCATTTAGTAGAACAAATTGAAGCCATTGCAAGCCTGTGATTGGTCCAAATAGTCTTTCTTTTATAACTTGCTTTATCAGTTTTTAATACAATATAAACCAGGTGTGGAAATAACGACAGTTTAGATTAGAAACCCCTGTTAATATCTGGTGATGGTTTAAGCCGACACAGGTCACTATGGTGGCCAGTGTCAGATGGCTGTATCATATTTATGTGAAGTAAACTATCATATAAATAGTGAAGCGATATTAAAACACATGTCATACAAATAAAAACTTTACACACACCTCGCCAATTTGATAAATCTATGATTAAAGAAATAATGTTTTTTCCCTAGAATAATGGCAACTTTGAAAAAGTTAACAAATATAAAGATAGCATGTCTGTAGAGATTTATGCTTCGGAATATACGATCATTGATTATGTCCTATACATCAGTACTATTTACTCGTTTTGTATTAAGTTGGCACGGGAAAATTTTATAGTAAGATGGAAAAAATGACGATCTATCCTCCGCCTAGAATAGATAATGTACAGAATTTTTTAACAACCTGGACATAGTTATACCAGCGTATTCTCCTCAGATGCATTGACCAAAAATAATCAAAACACATGGAAACGATCATCTGTAACAGCATTACTATAACAACTATCGCATGAATTCGAAATCATCATTATCCCAGTAATAGATGCAAACAAATCTCAGTCTGAGCTAAAAGTCTGAATGCGCCAAAAAATAAGGACCAACACCAGTACCAATCATAGACTGGATTTCAAAGTTGATTTCAATGACGGTTGTTATTGCATACTAGACTCAAAAAGAATTTCTTTGGGTTTTAAACGCTGTTTTAAAAACTTTAAAAACATATCAACCAAATAACAGAAAAATTGTGACGTTTATTTTTCTTTATTAGAGTTTCCTAATGAGTCAAGATTTTATTTGATAGAACATGGGTATCAGCCGTTAATTAATTCAAAATACAAATTTTTTTGATCAACCGAAAAATAAGCAAGTTATGGCCACTATCTACAGCAATATATTGTGAACATTAGGTCTATATCCGATATACATGTACTTTATTATACTTTTAGGGTTTGAAATATTCATCATCGCTATAGAAAAGTTATCATAAATATGTATAAATAAATAAACAATAATGTATTTTATGGAGATTATTCAGCTACCATATAGAGGCGATATCAACTATCGCATTGAGCGAATAATCACGTAATGCAACGATCATACACCAGGGATGAGGTCCGGAAATTAATGTTTGCTTGACGAAATATGACTCAGTGGGGAAGAAATTAGTGCCTAAAGATGGGTTTAAAACTAGACCTATGCTTGCAGTAAGCGTGATATCATGTAGCGGTGATATAGGTAATATACCTCTGCTCGAGCCAATTATCACTGACCTCATGGTGCATGTGTGTACATTGTTTTGAAAGTGTCGCCTCGGTGCAACAACAACAACGAAAGCATAACATTGAGACTAATTCGGCAAATCCTTGAAAAAGATGCAAAGGTTACACCTGTCCCGGCAGTTAGGCTAAAAATGACAGGCTATGTCTTTAGCACGTATTCATTGCATTTTTAAAAGAAAACATCTTAAGCTGGGCAAGACCAATGCCAATGGATACCCCATTTACTAACTGACAAGCCAAAAGAGGTCCCGGGTTGACAAGGCCAAATCCTTATTGGAAGAAAGACATACCCAAAACTACAGCAAAAAGGCTTTTGATAATTTTGGTCACAGGTGATGTGAAACATGGGTGTATTTTTTCGAACTTCAACCCAAAAGAAAGTGTGCTCTAATCGAATCTGGTTGCGAACAAAAACGCCAGGCGCCCTAGCATTGCTAGACGAGAATACGCACCGTGAGGAAGGTTTTGTATGATCATATTCTTCGATAACTTCAAGGGGTCCAATCGATTCAAATCCCTGTTTCCAAAAGGACAGACTGTCAGACAGCGAAGTATTTTAGGAGTACGTGTGTACTTCGAAAACCTTAAGAAAGCTACAAACGGGCCGCCGCCCACAGACAGGTTTGAAAGTACCTCAGGCTTCTTACATGAAAATGCGCCAGCACACAACGTGCCCGAGGCGCGCATATCGTAACGGGTGATTTTGAAGACAGAAAAGGTCGACTGTCCCTCCCACAACTGTCCTGCATATTAACCACTCAGACTTGTAGCCCTCTGTGACTTTTTCCTTGTTCCCCAAACTATAAAATTTCACCTGTCTGGAACAAAATATAAATCAAGAAATAGAAATACCTTGGCTACTGCCATTTAAACCAGAAACTGTATGAGGGTATACCGCAAGTTCAAGATTACGGAAAGTAACTGTTTCCAAAAAGTGGATCGATCAGTTTGAAACGATGCATAAATACAGAGGGGGTAGTACTTCGCGAACGGAGTAAGGGCAAAGTAACTAATGATCAGATATTTCTTCTTATCAAAGTGGAAATCACCAAAAGTAACACTAATTTTGGAACACCCCTGTATTTGCTATTGCTCTGTTTTATTGTCTTTGTTATGTAAAGAAAGGTAAAGTGTAGTCTATTGATAAATGAAGACGTGAATGAAGTATATAGTCGTCATTTTTCCGAGGTTTTCTATGATAATCCATTGATTTGAATCATTTCACCAGCAGCTACCTTTGTTTTAGAAATGTCAGTTCAGCAAACAGAAAAATTTTACCACGATATTGTAATGGCAACAGCTGATTGCTGACCTTCATAAACTTGTGTGTTTGTTAAATACATATATGTAAAAGTGCCAATATAGTCAAGCCTATGGTAAGAGAGAAAGAGTTTGTTTGTTAAAAATCTCATAGCCGGTTTGCATACTTCATGCAATAAAAATCATGAAAAAAGATGTGAATGAAGTGAAAAATTAATGTATTCATTCTAAAAGTCACTGTAATTGTCATCATGAATGTTGTTAAGTCCGTCCTTAGTTGAAACGATGTTGTAATCCTCGATGAAAAATGCTTTCCCCAGAAATGTGTTATATTTTACCGACTGAACGCATTTCCTTGGATAACTGTGAAGACGTTTTTGTCACTTAACACCGATAACATTCTCACCAGACTGTAACACCATGCTGACTGTCGCTGATGGTACTAATAATGGCTGTCCGTAGCACCTGTCCAATCTGATATTCGAATTATGGTCTTTGTTTCAGAGTACTGAGGTGGCGGAGATATGTGACAAAATGATTGTCACATATTCTATTTTCATCTTGAGCCAAGCTAGCCTACTAGTAAGATAAGACTATTTTAATGTGGTTTTTGTTCGAACAGCAGCCACTCTCATCTGAACAAGCTCGAGCCCAATATTAAGCTAGCCAGTCTAATAAAGATATTTTTTAATGTGTTGGTTTTTTTTTTTTTTTTTTTAGCTAGCCACTTTAATATATTGTTCTGGCAAGTTTGTTCGCAAAAACTAACCTTCTGATAAAGATTTGTCTTAATTTTTTGTCGCTATCTCACCCTCATCATATCTAATCATGGCAAGCATTTCAAGCCTATGTATCGGAGACAGACAAAAGTATGATGGACATGTCATAGTTGTATTATATATTTCATACATTTTGACATTAATCAATTATCACGAGTTCGTGTTTTCAAACAATTTTTTTCATTAGGAAAATGTTTGTATAATTTTCCGCCGATATTTTAATGTTATGCTTTTATAGATTTCGCCAACAGCCACTAAGCTATGAAGTAAGAACAGACGAACTAAGATTGACGTAACCTCAAAGTTTTGTTAAACTATTTGTAAAAGCATATGGTGGCTGATTTCGGACATGTTGCACTTTCGCATTGGCGACCCCGCACTACAGAGCCATCCTCTGACTCACGTTCGGGGTCTATAAGTGGTTTTTTTCAACCACAAGCTATTACAGCCTCATCTCCGAGAGTTAAAGAATTTGCTTCGAGCACAAGTTTCCCCCGTAGGGCGTTTTTCTTTCTCTCTGTGATTTTACATCCATCAATCAAAACCTTGTAAATATGATAAAAAGTTTAGTTGTTGTTATTGGTGCGTAAAAAACACATAACTAAAAAGTAGAGTAGCAATTTCAGATCACAGGCAACTCACTTCCCACTATCCAAACACACAGATGCATGGAAACGTCGTAATGTAGTGTGTTTTATTGGGAAGAAAACAGACGAGAGTAGTCAACGTATTTCAATAATGATAAAAAATATACTATTCCTTTAAATTGAAATCGAGATTTCGTTCGTCTTATTCACACACTATCATATGTTTATAGACGCACATTACGATATTATCTCTTGTAACGCATCTAGTTTTGCTCTTTGATTTCGATACAATAGGCATTTTACCAGCTGTTTGAAGATAAAAGTAGCCAGTCTATATAGATTTTCCAGTCATTAATTCTTATCTGATCTCTAAATGGTTTTTATTTAGGTCAAACGACAGCTTCCTCTGTTCGGAAAACTAGTTGGGTTTTTTTTTTCAACTGTCTTAGGCATCAAGGAAAAAATCATTTACTTCAGCTTGCACCACTTTTGATAAATCTCACGAAAAAAAATAGTTTCATTCTGTAATGTAGTTCAGTATTCGTATTTTTCAGTTGAATGAATAATTTTATTTAGTTAAAGAGCATTTGTAAGGCAAGGTAAACTAAGTGATTGAAAAATAAATCATTATTCTCAATATAACTAATGGAATTGAAAATCTTTTGCATATAGCTGTATTCCAAACAAAGATAATTGTTCTTGTGTCTCTTGTGAATATTTCATTCAATCGAATGATTGTATTTCCACATAACTACTACGCGAGTCGACCCACTCTGGGTGCAGAAAATCCACGTTTCCTAATACATAACGGCCCAAATATCTCTACCTAATGTGGAATTTTGCAATATTAATCTCCTATTTGATGTCCTAACCTAACTTTTAGTGATATAACAATGCTATACAACCTGTGAATACCAACCCGTAATTTCCAATGCCATTAAAAGATGAAGTTTAAAACAAATCCATTGAGTTTCTCTTTGTTTAGTTGGATTGGAATACTCTTTTTCGTTCCTGTTGATCTTCGCTGCTATCAATCCTTTACATTTAAAACTAAATGAACAATTACTCGGATGTTTTGTCTTGTGATTAAGCATTCGGAGAAATTAGCAGCTAAAACTTTTAGGCATGTTTGTTTTTCTGAATTTCTTGTTTTAATTTCCTGAAACATGATATTTAACTGCCAAGGTTGAAACAGGAGTAAACTATCATTCAAAATTCGTTCGGCATTATTTTTTTCCTAATTCGTGTAACTTTCCATTGCATTTTAGACGTGCCTTACCCGCAAATCTCCTCAATTCAAATCAGCTAATGTTAAAATGGAACGGCACTTTAATAAGATTTCTTTTTCGGCTATCACAAGATATTACAAAAGCAATTTATACCCAAAAAAGGAAAAAGTGAAATAGAAAATTGCCCAGTCTAGAAATACACTGATGTTATGGAATGTCACAGTTTGTAATGTAATTAAAAAAAAATGAACCCCACTTTTATCATCGACGAAAAGTCAAGTCCGTTCACTTTTTGCATGTAGTACACTTGTCAGATTTATAGGAATCTTGGCAACAGCGTAAAAAATTAATTGAGACCTGAGTCCATCAAATATTTCTATACTCACTCTGGTTGCATTAGTTGCGCATACTCTTGTGTAATAAAATAATCAGAGCACTGCTCCTTTATATATTGTGGTAGAGGATTTCAGACCACAAGTCTAGCGCTGACATCATCCTGTACTGGCAGCAAAATGTAATTCCTTAGTATAAGCATGAGAAGTGTAAATGTCTACCTCTACCTACCAGTTTATTTTCGGAAGGTATTACATTTGTAATTAGTATCCACTAAAGTGCCTAGAAATATTGCTGATTGAAGTATTATAAATAGTTCTTCGCATATAACATTTAATATCAATACTTACACCAAACTTGGGGATAGACATATCGGGGTTTGTCATTTGCGTTTCCTTATCCTATTTCTGACATGTCATAAGTAAAGTTTCAGGGGGTAACTTTTAAAATAAATTGTTAATCAGCTCTTAAAGACTTGAGTTTTATATGTACTATGGATCCCGGTATTGTATCAAAACAAATTTAGACCCAAAAAGCGGTCTTTAATTTATAAGTCGAATTCTTTTACTTAATAGAATAATAGAAACTTCTGAAGCTTAGACTTCAATCAGTGCTTTTTTATGAGAAATTAGGGTCTGGTAACTTATGCAATGTTTTTATTAAAAAACTTAAGTCAGTTTTTTTACTTTGTTTTGAGAAACTGGGGTCCAGATCGAATATGTTGCAACCAACCGTCCCATTTTTATACGTATACAATAATGAATTATACATTTATTTTGATTCAGAGAGTGTTTTCGAAAAAAAAAAAATGCAAATTATGAGAGGAAAGGTTTTCATTAGTGAGAATATGGAGTCATGACCAGGGGTCTCACGGAGAATCTCACCACGCCGTTAATAAAAGTAAGTATATTCTAAACGGATATTGTAAATCATTAGGTAAAATGAGTCCTCTTGGAATTTTTTTATTATAAACCCATTTACTACATGAAAAAATCTTTATGGTTCGTAAATAGTTAAAAAAAACCTGCATGTTTCATAAAACATCAAGATTTGAATCGAAGTTTATTGTTTCGATTTTCCATATTCATGTGCTTTAGATCAATAAAATGAGTTAAAAGGTATTTGGCATTTGGCGATTTCATCTATGAATTTCTAATTTGACTTCATCCGAGTCCCTTATCTTTTTGTTCTTAGACCAAAAAAGGTTAGACTCTTTTTTCAATAGGGGAAAAGATCCATTGAATATTGTCTCTGAAAGCATGTACGCCTACAACTTTTTATATTTGATTTAAGTTTCATCTCTAAAAGAGTTTGAATCTCTCAACAGCTATAAAAATGGTAAAATATCTAAAGAAGTCTACATAAGATCACTAATTAAAAATACCTAGTTATGCTGGATATGTGAATCTTTTCTCCCTTACACTTACAAAAACAAACACGTAATTTGAAGACTGTGTTTTCTGAAAGTTTAGCAGACGAGATATTTTGTATTATATATATATGTGTATGTATGTGTGTGTGAGGGCGAGAGAGAGGATGGAGGGTCGTGTGTGTGTGTGTGTGTGTAGGGGGGGATCAGTGTGATGTGTGGTGTGGAAAGAACAAATATCGAATCGACACCAAATCTGTTATTTCCCGAGCGCTTTCGCAACACTACAGTGGATGTTGTTTATCGGTGACATTTACGCTTAAACAAAATAAAACAACATCCCCTGAAGAGCAGCGATAGCTGCGAAAAGCCCTAAAGCGCTCGGGAAAACATTTGTTTTCTTCATATTTTGTTTCATTGAAAGGACAATGTCATACTAATCAGTATATATATATTATATATATATATAAAATCAGCATTAGCTAACAGATGTCTTGAGAAATTTAATACAATCATTTACAAACATTGATACCGTGTAGCCGGTTATTACCGCTGGTACCGTTTTAAATTTCCGATTTTTAAGACGAATCAACCATTTAAAGAAATCGTGGTATCAATCATAGTAATGTCACAAGAAATCGCGCAAATGTAATCCCCACAAAAAATGACCGGCTGTACGGTAATGTCGACCCGCTGTAAGGAACCAAATATAGTGGCAATGGTCCTTTTGTACATATAACGTAGAAACTCCTTTGCTAAAGCATAGAGATGGAAGGCTTCGAGTTGAAGTTTAAAACTTATATATTATATTCTAGACAGGACTTGATTATACTTAACTGACCTCATCTCACCTTCCATCCTGTGTCTATATATATTTATTCTTCCTGTAGGTCCCTGCCTGCTTCGCTTGTCAATTCACATCATGTAACTTACTTACTGTATTTCCCTGTTCCGTAGTTCTCACCACAGGTCTATCGTTTCCCTCTCTCAGGGTGACATGCTAAGTGCAAAGCATAACAAGAAGTATCCATTTTCATTTCATTGTTAATTCTTTTTCAGATATTTCATCATCATCTCTGTTTTATTCTGCATGGTTATTTTATTTGAAATCTTACTATCCACATTTCTCTATCTGACCCAATTACTGAAAAATGTGTCAACTATTTTTTCCTGTCGATCTTCTTTCCCGGGTTTCACCTCTACTAAAAGCCACAATAAGCTAACAATAAAAAGTTTTTGGTAGTATATGATATTATTTTTTCTTAATCTAAGAATTTCATACCTTTTTCAGCCTCCTAGATATAGCTTTACGCTATTTATTAGAAAAAATGGATGCCATTTATTTATTATCCATTACCACTATTCAATTAAAATACGTTGTTTACATGTTGTATATACTATTGCAGGTAACCTTCATCTCTTCTATGGCAAGTCTTGTTTCCCCACATAAAAATATACTCTTTCGTATTGTTGTTGAACTATTTTGAATTCCTTGTATTGGCCTCTGTATCAATCCAGCATCCTTTAACTGTTTTTGGATCCAGTCTCAGTCAACATTGCCAGTTGCTTGTTATTCTTTCCTTCTGGGACTGTAAAAGAGCTTTGATTATCCTCCATCCTCCTAGTTACTTGTTTTTTTTTTTTGTTTATTTGTTTTTTTATCTGCTTGTATCCCAAACTTATCCAGTTTTAATATTCTTATACACACAGGGACCTGGACGGCGAATTTTTCAACAAACAGTTTATATTTAATATGATACTATACATATTACTATTGGTTAAAAGTTTCATGCCACCAGGCCTCTGTGCTGTCGTGAAATCTTCACCCAATAGTTATCTACATGTTGCACCTACCATCTTAATAAACCAAACCGTTCGGTCTCCAGTAACAGTTTCTTCAACAGTTTCTTCAAACATAAAGTCTGTATATGGCTCAAACAATTTCTTTTGAATATAGTGAAACAAAAATTAAACAGACATTGTTTTTCAATTGCTAGTAATGCTCTTAAGATCTTGTCAATTTGTATTTTATACTTAATTTACACAGCAGAATAGACGAAAATCTTACCAAAGTGTTGCATAAAATGAAACAAACAAAATATTTTGGACACCATTTTTAATAAGGCCATCATGTTTGATAACTACATTTACCTATAATAATACTGATTTCAGGTAATAATAGGCACAACTGAAACATTATTATACCAACGTCTCGCCTTGAATTTTGATTAACTCTCATTAATTATATAAAATCATTCAGATTTTCAAAAGGAAAATATTACATACGCAAAAACATCGTAAAAAACTGTATAATTATGATATACAATGTAATTGTTGAAATGATATACCATAAAAACATTTTATCAATTTTTAGTGTTCTGACATATATTTCAAATCTTATTCTTATACATACATGCTAGTTTCCAAACAAATATAATTTCTGTAAAAGCTGCTGATCATTTTAAATTGCAAAATTGGTTGATTACAATATAAAATATACCAAAAAAAAAATACATTTCTAAAATAATGATTGCAGTATTACCACTATTCAGCATAGCAAAAAGTTTAAACAAAATGTAAATCAAAAGATTCATAAATATCTTAATCACAAATAGGCTTTACCCTAATTATAATTAATACAGGTTATATACCCTCAAAGAATGTGTTACCGAGTACAAATAATGTAAGTTTGCACAGAACTATGGTACAGAATTATGACACTTAGTATCTCAAAACTAATGTATGCAAGAAGTGGCACTGTGATTCGATGGTTGAATGCAGACTTCACTTATGTTACGTATTTGGTAAGGTCTCATGGTAAAGACTTCACTTATGTATTTTGCAATAAATGTAAAATAAAATAAAAACCTGTTTTCAACTTTTGAACCCACGGTCCAAAGATACAATTTATGAATGTAATAGAATAGATATCATGGAATGTAAAAAAAATTCACAATTTCCCAAAAAAGCATTGGCATACATAAGGGATGGGTAATTGGTACGATTAGTTTAAAGCTCAAATGAAATACTCTTTTTCATTTGGTAATGCGTTGTTTATGTAGGAATGTTTGTCAATGTTGCACCACCACTGAATGTTTATGATGTTTTCAGGCCTTGTACATGTACACTGTAGCATAAGGACTTGTTATGCATATTCCATCGAATATTTATTAGAAATTTTTTTTGACACTATACTGGTAGTAAATATGTACATATTCAACCATATACAATGGAATACTAGTGACTTTTGTTAAAGACAAAGGTATGCTTCATTCAGTCATTGTGTTGGTGCCCATTGTCCCTGTTTATCCGACAGTATATATAACATGTTACACAGCAGACTCCTGCTCTTCTTCCATTACAAGTCCCTGTAACATTCTATCCCAGACTGGATACAGGTGTATCTCACATACTCTTATTGTCAATAAATGTCACAGAATTAATTACAAGCTCAGAAATATTAAGGCAATGGTAAATGATGGATGATTCTTTAGGACAAACAATCAAATCATCACCTGAATTTTTTCCTGAAGTACCACACACCTCCAATTATAATCACTAGTCCTATGGTCCACTTGAGTGCTTTCTTACGTGCGCTTTCTCTTTGACACATGGCCGTTTTGGGTTTGACTGGACCATACACTGTGTCGGAGAGTTCCAATGCTGACACTAACTGGGCGGTCGGGAGAGATGGTATAGGACCTCGTTATCAGCCCGAAGTCCTGCTTGTACAGCTCCGTTCATAAAACCACACCACCACTGTGGCTGGTCTCTGTCCCAGCAAAGTGTAACCTACAGAGAGATTTAATTGATGTTAACATTATTTTTAACAAAGAACAGACAATTCTGACCAAGATTACTCTTGTAAGTAAAGGATATTTTACTGACGTTTTTCTTTTTTCGATTTCAAAGAATACAAACTACTATGCCAATTCTAATTAAGGAGCTATTATTTCTATGGTATGAAAACCTTTGTCCATTCCCAAAGCCCCACATGTATCATAAACTTTTGACCTTCATGTCATCTTTTCACGCCATGGTTACTGATAAATGTAAACTGAAATTATGATTAGTCCGTAGGGTTTAATAAATGTGAATTGAATCATCAGCACATAACCATTACAAAATGTTTTACCAATTTCCATGTTTTTGATTTGGATCTCTGAAAGCCATTGTACTGATAGATTTTGTAGATACAATGCAATACTTACATGAGGGTAGGGATGTCGGAGCCCCTTGACAAGAAAAGCCATGGCTCCAGGGGCTGCTGAGCTGCGGCCCCCCCCCGGAGTGGGTGTGCCCCCTCAAAAGTAGGGCTCTAGGCCCCAGTCCTTCTCTATAAGTCATACACAGGTCCATACACATCTGGGCCATAAAAAACTCAGACATGGGACTTTAATACTGCAGATTTTCTTCTTCTGACGCCTGCAAAACAACTTGTATTAATTACATTTTACATTTTTAGAACCGATGTTTTGTTATTAATTGAGAAAGGATTTCATTAATTTCAGTAATAAGGAATGACTGATAATTCTGGATGCCAGTGCATGTTTACATTTGTAACATTTATATCACATAAATCAAGGTAAATCTTGCTTGGTATTCATTTGATCTATTAAGGGGGATTATTACATGTTGGCAGACAAACATTATTTGCATTTCAGCCAAAGCGTTTCTAAAGACAAAGGGGTCATAACTCCTAGATACAAGTATTCTAACAGCAAAGTTGCATCATGACGGTGACGAGCCCTTTATATTGCTACCTAAATCTAACCTAAACTTGGTACCAACAGGAGTTTTTTTTTTTTTATTTTAACTACCTGATGTTTACGCCACTGGACAGCTGCTTTGGCCACCCTATAAAAGGCCACAAGTGCAGGAAGACTTCCTTTGCTGGACGTGTTATCATACACAACACCCACAAGGGACCTCGGTCACATCACGCGGCACACTCCGTGTAGCTCCGCACCATCGGTCACTACCTCACCATGAGTGACCAGCTGATCGTCCAGATAGGCCGGTCAGACAGATTATAAGCTCTAATTGTATACTACATAATTATCATAAATTCAAGATTATACCAAAAGTTCAAGATTATAAGTTCTAGATATTTGTTTAACTTTTAATCATAATTAAAATTAGAAATTTCAGTTACTTTGTTAGCCAGGAACTGAAAATACTTGAAACATATACAGATTGAATAATACTGTCCAAGTTTCACAAAAGTTTAAACTGGATTTAATGTTTTTTTTTTTCAATCTTTTTGTTTTCGTAGAAAGTTCCATTAAGTAAGATTTCTTTTTCTTATGCTTATCTGTATTCGATCATGATTATTTTTTTTTCTTTTTTGATGAATTGAAATTACAGATTGTAACAACTTGTATGTAAGAGAGAATGCTTACACCAAATGTAATCCCTATTACAACATATATTCAACACATACGTTCCAAAGTAGTGAAATTCTACTGAGAAGGGCAGAAGTAGATGTGTGTCTTCGAACTACATTTGCGGAGTCCTATTAAGACCCCCCTCCCTTTTAAAATCTCAACATTTATTTGTCTAAGGTAGGAGGACTTTATTGTCGGATGAATATGGAAAATTTGTAATCCTTGATGTTAGTCTCAAGTCAATCATGTAGTACAAAACGGGTGATGTATGATACAACAATTTCTTGTAGGCGAGAACTTATAGCTCTAATGATAAGGAATAATAGAAGTTTTTTTTTTTAAGTCATTAAAATCAGGATAACTGGGTAGTTGAGCACTCTAAGAGGGTTAGTAATTAAGATTAAATTACGCTCTTTACTCCCTGTAGGTTTACATATCACTGGTTGCCGATTATGTCTCCCATTGGCATTCTTCTTCATTATTTGTTGTTTATTCAGGCGGTAATGGTGGAATGGAATGTTGATTTTACTAAAAAAAAATCAAAGAACGCGAATAGATCTACAGCATTAATACCAGTATATGTAGCGGTATTATTTTGTAATATTTAGTGATTAAGTTTGTGCAAATAACTTTATGTAGTACCTACAATCTATAATTGTGCAATCGATACTCGTAATCTTTTTTATTTTGGCAACTTTTGTTAGTAGAGTTGCTCCTGTTAGGTTGTGTGGGAGAAAGTTGCTTTTGACAATCTCCTTCTTTTGCTTGTGACCATTGAACACCATTCTAGTTACTAGTGTGAATTAGAGCCTCCTATTTTTGACCCGCCTGATAATTTAATCGAGAAACTACAAGACCCTGTAATATGGATTTTCAATGTGACACCAAGTTTAAAGGGGTGACTTTCTTCCAGAACATCTGTGATAAATTTGAATAATACTCATGTTTAAAAATTTTAGCCAGTTCATTAAGATTGATTAAATGAATAGTAACTCATTGAAAGGAAATTTGTTTTGTGTGACTATTAACCGTAGGGGTCGAATGCTCAGGAGGCGGTCGGATGTTCTGGATAAATCTTTAACTCCTGCAACTTGGTGGGAGACAGACTCGTTATGATGTCCAGACATATACACATAAGCCCACCACCTATAGGTCCCACAAGTTCGCAAATTCGTGATGTGGGGCAGTTTCCAGGGACCTAGGCTCGCACAATGTTTTACTTAAGAAAGGACAAATGGTTTGTGTGTCTCTTTAGAGTCTAACAATTCGGATGGCCTATTACTGCTAATGGCAGGCCAAAGTAATGATTATGGGACAACCATATGGTCGCACAAATGTTTTTACTGCCTATATTATCACAATGTGCTGGTTTTTATATCATGTACCTACTACATCATATAAATCCGAATCTGTATTAAAAATATCACAAATTCTACAGCGCCCGAGCCCTATTAAATTTTATTACGAATTCTTTAAATAATGATGGTTCTTTAACGAAGAGTAGTTAATATTAATACAGAGAATGTCCTACAGTTTGTGAAACTGGTTTCTTGTGGCGGAGTTTGGTAGAAGTGTAGAATATTTGTTATCGGTGTTATGGGAGATCAATAAAACAATCTATTTTACTAAATGCAGATACCTGGCAAGATAAAATAATTGAAAACCGACAGTACAACAACAGAAAATAGTGGACCCAAGTGGTTTCTGAGGGCAGTGCTCCAGTAGGGATACCACTTTACGGTACCTCATTTCTCGTACCAGCCTAAAAAAGATATAGTAGGCTGGTTATGTATATTGTTTTCTAGACCAGGTAGGTCTAACAGCTGATCATTACCACTACTACAGAAAACTAAAACCAAGAAACAGATATACACTCTACAGAAACAAACCAAAAAACTAAACCTACACTCAACAGAACCACCAAAACAACTGATATACACTCACAGAACCTAACCAAAACAACTGATTCCTAAGACACCAAACCAAAACAACTGATATACTCAACAGAAAACTAAACCAAAAACAACTGATATACACCCACAGAAACTAAACCAAAACAACTGATATAGCGGCTCCACAGCACTCAAAAAACAGAACCAACAACCAAAACAACTGATATACACTCAACAGAAACTAAACCAAAACAACTGATATACACTCAACAGAAACTAAACCAAAACAACTGATATACACTCAACAGAAACTAAACCAAAACAACTGATATACACAACAGAAACTAAACCAAAACAACTGATATACACTTCAACAGATATACAACAGAAAACTAAACCCACTGATATACATCTCAACAGAAACCAAACCAAAACAAAAGTTGATATACACTCAACAGAAACAAACCAAAACAACTGATATACACTCGCAACAGACACTAAACCAAAACAACTGATATACACTCAACAGAAACTAAACCAAAACAACTGATATACACTCAACAGAAACTAAACCAAAACAACTGATATACACTCAACAGAAACCAAAACCAAAACAACTGATATACACTCAACAGAAACCAAACCACAAAACAACTGATATAATACTACTAAACAAAACAACCGAATATACACTCAACAGAAACTAAACCAAAACAACTGATATACACTCAACAGACACTAACCCAACCAAAACAACTGATATACACTCACAGAAACACCGTAACCAAAAAACAAACAACTGATTACACTCAACAGAAACTATAAACCAAAACAACTGATATACACTCAACAGAAACTAAACCAAAACAACTGATATACACTCAACAGACACTAAACCAAAACAACTGATATACACTCAACAGAAACCTAAACCAAAACAAACTGATATACACTCAACAGAACTAAACCAAAACAACTGATAACAACCGAAATTACACCTAAACAACTGTGAAACTCAACAGAACCAAACAATGATAAACCAAACAGAAAACTAAACCAAAACAACTGATATCACTCTACAGAAACAAACCAAAACAACTGATATACACTCAACAGAAACTAAACCAAAACAACTGATATACACTCAACAGACACTAAACCAAAACAACTGATATACACTCAACAGAAACTAAACCAAAACAACTGATATAAACTCAACAACTGGTCCAAAAACAACTGATATACACAACAGACAACATGATATACTAAACCTAAACCAAAACCTAAATACAAACCACTGACCAAAACAACTGATATACACTCAACAACACTAAACCAAAACAAAACTGATATAACACTCAACAGACACTAAACCAAAACAACTGATATACACTCAACAGAAACTAAACCAAAACAACTGATATACACTCAACAGAAACTAAACCAAAACAACTGATATACACTCCAACACTGGAAAAACTAAACAAAACAACTGATATACACTCAACAGACACCAAACCGTAACAATTCTGTCGAGTTAATCAAAGACACTAATGACCCAAAACCAACTGTTTATAACAATCAACAGACACTAAACCAAAACAACTGATATATCACTCATAAGTCTCATCCACCCCCCCCGCTCCTCACACTTCTCAATCTCCCCCCACCCGTCCCCCCCCGACGCCTCTGTACACACTCAATCAAGAAACCAACTCCCTCTCTTCTCTACAATGCTCTCCGCTCGCCCTTCACTTCAACAGACACTTTCCTACCCCACCCCCCCCAAACCTCAAACAACGGGATATTACAAATCCAACATAAACAAAACCTAAACAACCCACTCGCTCTCCCTATACACTCCAAATGAAGCCAAACCACTTAACAAACGTGATATACACTCCACAGCAAACCAAAACCAAACAAACTGAATATACATCTCAACACCCCCGGCAAAACAAACCTCTCTCTCATAACCCATGATCTCCGCTCTCACGCCAACACTCGCGCTAACCAAACAACTAAACAACCTGATATACACAGCAACAGGAAAACAAACCAGAACAACTGATATACACACCACAAAAGAAAACTAAACCAATACCAACATTATTTACACTCTACCACCCGAAACCTAAACCAATAACAACCCCCCTCGCTCTATCACATACTCACGAACAGAACACCTAAACCAAAACAAACTGATATACACTGCCACATCGAAAACTAAACCACAAACAACTGATATACCCCTCGTACCGAAACTACAACCAAAACAACCTGATATACACTAAAAGACACTCAACCAAAAAACCTCGCATCTATACACTCACGCAAACCGCAACAACAACACTCTCCTGAAAAACACTTCAACAGAAAACTAACAACCAAAACAACTGCTTCATACACTAACCAGGAAACCAAACCAAAACCACTGATTAAACACTTACAGCAGAAAACCAAACCAAATCAACGATATACACTTACAGAAACTAAACCAAAACAACTGATTACACTTACAGAAACCAAACCAAAACAACTGATTACACTTACAGAAACAAACCCAAAACCAACTGATATACACTTACAGAAACCAAACCAAAACAACTCGACTATTACCATCAACAGAAACCAAACCAAAACAACTGATATACACTCAACAGAAACTAAACCAAAACAACTGATATACACTCCCACCAAACCAAAACAACTGATATACACTCAACAGAAACCAAACTAAAACAATACTGATATACACAACTCTCAACAGAAACTAAACCAAAAACAACTGATATACACTCAACAGACACTAAACCAAAACAACTGATATACACTCAACAGAAACTAAACCAAAACAACTGATATACACTCAACAGACACTAAACCAAAACAACTGATATACACTCAACAGAAACTAAACCAAAACAACTGATATACACTCAACAGACACTAAACCAAAAACAACTGATAGAAACCAAAACCCAACTCAACTGATATACACTCAACAGCACCTAAACCAAAACAACTGATATACACTCAACAGAAACTAAACCAAAACAACTGATATACACTCAACAGAAACTAAACCAAAACAACTGATATACACTCAACAGACACTAAACCAAAACAACTGATATACACTCAACAGAAACTAAACCAAAACAACTGATATACACTCAACAGAAACTAAACCAAAACCAAAACTAAACCAAAAAACAACTGATATACACTCAACAGAAACTAAAACAACTGAAACACTCAACAGAAACTAAACCAAAACAACTGATATACACTCAACAGAAACTAAACCAAAACAACTGATATACACTCAACAGAAACTAAACCAAAACAACTGATAACACTACAGACACATACCAAAACACAGAACAAAACAAACACTCCATATACAACTCAACAGAAACTAAACAAAACAACTGATATAAACTCTCAACCAGAAAACACTAAACCAAAAACAACTGATATACACTCAACACTAAACCAAAACAACTGATATAACCCAACAGAAACCTAAACCAAAACAACTGATATACACTCAACAGAAACAAACCAAAACAACTGATATACACACTCAACAGAAACCAAACCAAAACAACTGA
>NW_027188482.1:0-21260 GCF_041381155.1 Argopecten irradians | reverse complement strand
TTAGGGGTGTTTGATGAGGGAATTTGGTTAGTGAGTGTATATAATGTAAGGGGGTGAGGGATTTAGGGTATGGTTTTGTGGGATGGGGTATGTGGTATATGATGAGTGTGGTGGTTGGGATTGGTGAATGATGGGGGTGGGAAAAGGGATGATTATGGTAGGGTGGGGAATAGGGAGGGGTAAGGGGATTTGTGGAATTGATTTGGGGGGGAGGAAGGTGAGGGGATGGTTATGGAAGGTTGTGATTGTGGGAAGGGAAGGTTAGGGGTTTGGAGGATTGGTTTGATGGTATGGTTGGGGGGGGTTAGGTTGTGGGAAGTGGGGTTGATTTGGAGTTGGGTTGGTTTGGGGATTGTGTAGGGTAAGTGTTGAGGGTTGGGTTGAGATTAGGTAGTGTGGGAGTGGGGGGTTTGGATTGGAGTTGGTTGTTTGTTTGGGGGGGTAGTTGGGGACGTGTGTAGAAATTTGTGATATTATTTGGATTTGAATTGGGGGAAGTTGAGGGGTTGTTGGGTTTGTTGGTGGATGGGTTGGGGGGGGTTTTAGAGGTTGATTGGGGATGTTGGAGTTTGGTGTTTAGTATGGGGGTATGGGGAGGTGGTGATGATTCATGTTAGGTAATGGTAATTTTTGTGGGGGTGGGGAAGGTTAAAGTAATTAGAGTGTTTTTGGTGTAAGTAGATTTTTAGGTGTGATGGGGTGAAGATAGATTTATTTGTAATTAATATTGTTTGGTGGGGGGGGGATATTTTGGATAGGTTTTGGGGGGTTCATTGAGTTTGGGGTTGTATATAATTGTTGTTAAGGGTTTGATTTGATGGCATGGTGTGTATGGGGTTGTTTGGAGTGTATGGGGGGGTAAGATTGTTTAGTTGGTGGTAGTGGGGTTTTTTTGGGTGTATTTTTTTTGGATTGGGGTGTTAATGTTTTCATTTTTTGGGGGGTGGGGAAGGTTAAGGGATAAAGGGAGGGGTGAGTTACCTGCAGGATCGGGGGTGCTGCGAGGTGTAACTAGGACTGAATTTTATGTACAACATAATCAAATTGATGTTGAAATGGTCATTTATTTGAAGGATCGACGTAGTTATCATCAAAAATTGGTTGTCATACAAGTATTGGTGTTTGCATTTTATGTTTATAAATGGAGAAACAGCAAAGATGGGGTTCAAATCTTGGCCCATCTTGCTGATAACAAGATATATCGTGTACAATTGTATTTCATGACCAGGGCTAAAAAACCAGAGATAAAACTGTAACACAGAAAAAACTCTGGAAAACTTTTGAAAATATGAAAATAGTGAAACACAAAAAGTTATCTTGCTGATACAAGATATATCGTGTACATGTTTTCATGACCAGGGCTAAAAACCAGAGATAAAACTGATAACACAGAAAAAACTCTGGAAAACTTATCTGAAAATAGTGAAACATAAATTTGTTGTCATACAACACAAAGGAAAAATATGTAGTACATGCATATAGAAATATATAAATGAGAAGCAGCAAAGAGGGATGGGGTATAACATACAACTTGCCATCTTGCTGATGCAAGGATTATTATTCTTCTGTATTCATATCCAGGGTTAAAAACCAGAGAAAAAACTGTAATACAGAGATGCGGTAAAACTGGTATGGAAATATCTTTTCTACAATAGTGTAACCCACAAAAGTTTGTTTCAGTAAACACATATGTAAGCACTTCCTAAATAGGGGTATATAAACTAGCATTAAATTAGGACGCGAGTCATAAGTGTTGGGTTAATAAGTAATGAAATTAAAATACAAATTTCTTAATCACCGTACAATGGCTTTTTCTTGAAAAGTTATCTGCAGACTGGAAGTGACAATACCCCCACATGCAGGTATATGTAGACACATTGATACAATATAATCTTTTGTATTGATGTCCGAAATAAAAAACCAGAGATAAAACTGTGATACAGAAAAAAACCTCTGGAAAACCTTCTGACATTAGTGTAACGACAAAAGTTGTCATACACAAAGACAAAAAACATGAAGTACATACATATAGATATATAAATGAAAAGCAGCAAAGATGGAGTACAAATCTTTCTGATACAATGATATATCACTTTTGTATTCATGTCCAGGGTTAAAAACCAGAGATAAAACTGTAATACAGAAAAAAAACCTCTGGAAAACCCGACAATAGTTTACCATATAATAGAGAAGCAGCAAATAAATATGAAAAGCAGCAAAGATGGAGTACAAATCTTTCTGATACAATGATATATCATCTTGTATTCATGTCCAGGAGGTTAAAAAAACCAGAGATAAAAATTGTTAATACAGATGAAAAAAAACTCTGGAAAACCCGACAATAGTTTACCTTATAATAGGAAGCAGAAATATGGGGGTCAACAAATCTTATTGATACAATTATACTACACTTGTATTCATGTCTGAGGGTTAAAAAACCAGAGATAAAACTGTAAATGCAATACACGAAAAAATAACTCTAGAAAACATGACATAGTGACCTAATAAAAAAAACTTTGCAATTAATACCAGTACATACATGTACATATAGAAAAACCCTTAGACTATAAATGGTATGGGGAGTTCATTACATGTAGGGGAAAGGGGGGAGGGGGTATTAAATAATTAATATAGTTATGTTGGTAAATTTCATAATCACTTTTACAATGGTTATCTCGTTTTCAGATTTCATTGGTCAAATAATCTGCCGCTGATAATATAATATTGTATCTAGTATTCATTCATGTCCAAGGTTAAAAACCAGAGATAAAAAACTGTAACACAGGAAAATAAACCACCTCTAGAAAAACTTTTGACAATAGTGTAACCTATAAACTTGTCATACATAAAGACAAAAAATGCATATATATATACACATATATATATATGGGTGGGTTATTAAACAACAAGTGTTGGAATTAATATATATTTCCTAATTTAGCCGTACAATGGATATCTCTTGAAAAGTTATCTGCAGGCTGAGACAAGCGGGGGCCCTTTGATTGATTGGATTGGGCTTAACGTTCTTTGTTCGGCCCTTAAAAATGAGCAGTACCTGACATGTAGTCAGATTTCATTGGTCAAATAATCTGCCACTGAAACTTTAACTGACCAGTGATTAAGTGCAGGATTCAAGGTTTATTTATTCTCTCTGACTCATAAAAGTATGTAAGAAGTCAAATTTTTGTAATAAATATGTGATATATGGCATAAAGCAATCAAAATATTAGTGCTCTTAGCATATATACATGTACATATATAATTGAAAAGTAATCAAGAGCACTTTATACAGGTAATGAATTTAGGTCAGAAAGGCCACTTGATAAAGATTTGGATTTTGAATTAGTTTACATAAAATTTTCTAAGAATCTGCCATTTGTATCTAGGTTTTACCATTAAAATATATTGAACTTTCCTTGCATTAGTTCTCAGTGACTTGAATATAGTATTAGTTGCATTTATTTTAGAATAAGATTTATTTCTTAAAACATTACTGATTCCTGTGCTCATTTTAAAAAGATAAAATACATTGCCAATGTTGATTTACATAAATTACAATTTCTCTCATTTTGCAGAATAGGAAACTGTCTTCGATTCATGATTCTTCATGTAGATTAATATAAGCGGTTCTAAATGTATACATAATTTTGCTATCATTTCATTAAGTTCTAATAAAATACTTTACTATGTCAAAACTTGTGTCAATATCATCATACAGTTTTCTGAATTAAAATGATGAATTGATCTTAAATTCATCTTTTGTAAACTAGATATTTGATCTATATATTCCACTGTGTATTCATAACATTACTTTAAGTCAGATCTCTGGATAAAAATATCTTTAACATGTGACATTATTTAATAAAAGAATTTACAAAAGTTATTGATCTAATAATCTTTAACATGTGACATTACTTTAAAAGAATTTACAAAGTTAATTGATCTTATATCTTTAACATGTGATTAATTTAAAAGGTTTACTATTAATTGATTCTAATAATCTTTAAACATGTGACATTAATTAAAAGAATTAAAATTAATGGATCTATATCTTTACATTGAATTAATTTTAAAAGAGTTTACAAAAGTTAATTGATCTAATATCTTTAACATGTGACATTAATTTAAAAGAGTTTACAAAAGTTAATTGATCTAATATCTTTAACATGTGACATTAATTTAAAAGAGTTTACAAAAGTTAATTGATCTAATATCTTTAACATGTGACATTAATTAAAAGAATTTACAAAAGTTACTTGATCATTTACTTAATGTTATAAGGTTGTGCAAAACACAATTCTGGATTTTATTTCAATAGCAAGCTCGCCAAAGAGCATGAAATTGTTTGTATACTTTCTTAATTTAAGGATGCCTTTACAAAATTGCAAATGTCTTTTTCTATAACATTTGTATTTTCAAATCTTCAAACTTTGTATGCGGATACATTTTCAAAAGAACTGGCATTACAAGTGAATTGAATATCAACAGGAATAGATAAGTTTCTTAAAGATAGCAAATAGATTTACTTGCTCTTTCAGGGCAGTTTCCTTGCTTTAAAAAAGCTAACATCAAAATAAAAAATGTATATATACCTAGATATGTAATACCCTTCTAATAAATCTAATTCTTATTAAAAACCATACCTAGATATGTATACCCTTCTAAATTAAATCTAATTCTGTATTAAAAATAATATACCTAGATATGTATACCCTTCTAATAAATCTAATTCTGTATTAAATAATATACCTAGATATGTATACCCTTCTAATAAATCTAATTCTGTATTAAATAATATACCTAGATATGTATACCCTTCTAATAAATCTAATTCTGTATTAAATAATATACCTAGATATGTATACCCTTCTAATAAATCTAATTCTGTATTAAATAATATACCTAGATATGTATACCCTTCTAATAAATCTAATTCTGTATTAAATAATTGAAGTTGTTGGACTGATTTACAATTTGAGAATATTATGATTGTTCCCCTCGATTTAAAGATGCTTCACTGCCGACAGAGCATAAATAAATGATGTTTCATTCATTTGAACAATAATTTGTAATTAATCCTGTCTATTCATGCCTAATTAACACCAAAAAAAAATAATATAAAATAATTTATTTCGCCTAAAGTGCTTGCGCAATCAGTACTTCATTCCATATAGGATATAGTGCCACAGAATTTTTTCGGGATACAATTAATTATTTTTCATATTTTTTAACTTGAAGTAAAATTAAAAGCTCAAACTTTTTCAAAGGTGGTAATGGTGTGAAGTAAGTAACTTTTGTAACTGAAGAAAAATACTAAATCGTCTGCTGCTTCTGTTTTTGATAGTGAAAAAATACCATTTGTCAGCGGTTGTGGAGCATCTTTAAATAGGATTTGACGTTTGAATCTATTTGATGTTGATAAAATGATAATTCATTAATGATCTTATTAAAATGATAATTTATTAATTAGGTTAAATGATAATTTATTAATGACATAATTTATAAAAAAATTGGTTGTCACACAAGTATTGTAATTGGCTTTACATTTCTAGTCAGCATTATAAATGAGACAGCAAAGATGGGGTTCAAATCTTGCTGATACAAATGTACAATGATAAATACTTCATGTATTCATATCCAAGGTTAAAAACCAGAGATAAGACCAACATAGTAAAAAACTCTGGAAAACCTTCTGACAATATTGTAACATAAAACATTGTCACACCAGAAACATATGTTTTTGTTGACATAAGATGGACCTCTGGTTTATACATTAAAGGCATTTTCCCTTGGCTAACTTTAATTCATAGTTTTGCATCAATACAAAGATTAAACATATCATAGTCATGATTTTTGAAAGCATGAAAATAAGAAAATTATACTTTAATTTTAGACAGTCAGACATTCAAAACCGGAAGTGCATTTTGTATTACATTATTGTATGTAAGTTAAAATGTTATTTTTTTATTTCCAAAGTCTACTAAAACTATCTGAAAATTATTGAACTTTTATAACATATCAAAGTTATTCTCCTATATTTAACTATTTAAGAGCATATTTAAAGAGCATATATATCGTTAGCCTATACAGAAGTACATCTGCCAATCTAAAAATGGCCCATATATATGTTTCTGGTCACACAAAGACAAAAAATGCAATACATACATAGAAAACTCGTGATTTTTGTAGACGCTTAATGATTCTTAACAGATGCATAAGTGCTTTAATTCTTTTGAAACCATACATAAAAATGATATTGGTCAAGGAAGTAATATCAACAGTTATTTTCCATATAACACTGGATCCTTATAGACAAAGGGACAGATCGCCTTGAAAATTCAACAATCTTTTGTCCACACTGTTTAGCATTACTTATTTGCCCCATATAAAAATGATTATACAATGTACACGTATTTGTTTCAAAATAAAATTCATAAATCCCATAATTTTGATTTTTTGTTCACTTACGTACTGATGACATCTACAGTACCTGTAGGTCACTTATGTACTGGTGACATCTACAGTACCTGTAGGTGATATTTAGAAAATAAAGTGAGATAACTCCTTAATTGAATTTGTTATCAACGACAAATTAAGACAGTATAGTTTCAAATTGATCTATCTTACTAAATCTTATTCCATACCCTATTGATTTTTCAATGATTATTTTATTACCACACTTTTTTCAATGCTATTTTCTGGTCTACAAGGCAGATGGTCATAACAGCTCAAGCCAGTATGTGTAAAAGGACAATATTTTCAAAAATACAAAAATATATTTTTTGAAGTTTATCTTAAAATTATTGACTAAAGATTATAGAAATTAAGTCCTTTGGAGTGAGAATGTGAATTAGTAGTTTTAGTGATAGGGTCAGTTCGTACGCGCCTCCCATGTCAGTCCCGTCTAGTCGTTTGTGTCCTGTCATTTGGGAGGTTTTTCGTCAATGTCTTGCAGAGTGAGTAAAAGGATTAAAGAACTTTACTTTTCTATATTCATTAATTGAATAATATAAAATGAAATTTGGAAAAAAAAGAAATTACCCAAAAACAGGCCACACAATGACGATTTTTCCAAAGATTATGATCAAGAATTATTTTTCAAAACATACTTGTTATTGCAAGAGCAAAAAATGACCCTTCTGGCCTTCATAGGCTAAAACATAACATTACTAAATGTGTCATTTTTAGAATATGAAATTCTGAATTATTTGGAAAAATATAAGTCAATGTAATTTGAAATCAGAGACAAGAATTTGAATTTGTTATCTTCAGTTGTGCAATGTTAGATTTTTTAGAATAAATAAATATAATTATAATGTATATTCTTAACCTTAAGACTTTATTTTCAAATGATGGGAGGTTTCTGTTATGATGAAAAAAGGCATTCGTCTTTAATAAGAATAAACGTGCTAAAAATCTTTTGTCTCCCTTGACACTAGTTCACTAGATAAGTCTCTTTATCAAAAATAGTTTTCTCCTTCTACCATCATACTGATATGATCTAGTTGCTAAAAACATAAAAAATGATCCACCGCTGACATACAGTATTTTTTCTCTATCAAAAACAGGAGCAGATGAATTAGTATTTTTCTTCAGTTACAAAAGTTACTTACACAATTACCACCATTGAAAAGTTTGAGCTTCTTTTTTTATTTCAATAGAAAAATATTAAAAATAATCAATTTTGTCCCGAAAGAAATCCATGGCACTATGCCTTATATCGAATGAAGCATTGATTTTTGCATGTACCAAAAGCAAAATAAATGATTTAATATGTATTTTTGTATTAGAGACATACATACATCATTTACTATAGCTATCATTTACCGTTCAAATAATAATGGGTATCGTTTATGCTCTGTCGGCGGTGGAACATCCCAGAGTAACAAAATTCAATGAAATATTTCGTAAATGATTTTGGCACTAGTGTGAAAACTTTTTTTATTAAATCGATCCTGGTATTAAGGATCTGCTCTGGTTAAAAGTAAAATTTGTCTGACTATACAAACGATAATCTAAAGCAATATTTTGTTAAATATTAGCAATATTAGTTGTCTGATAAGTTTAAATATTCATGAAATTGACAAAACCAAAGTTTGTTTTAAAGCAAAAATAATAACACACTGTCAACCCATATTTTTGCTCAGAACAGCTGTGTATGTCCCCCCTACCCCCTAAATTTTGAAGATGAAAATACCTCGTTTTTGCCAGATTGAACGCTTCCCAGAAAAAGTTCTGATGACTGACTTTTTCTAAGATTTTGCAGCTCAAAGTTGTTTCTAAAACCATCATAAAAACAGGGGGTCAGTGTGTTTGATGTTTTGTCCAATTACAAAATGTGTTATTTTTCAGCTTTTCTTGTAAAAAAAATTAAAAGAAGTTGATCTTTCACTAAAATGTAAAAAATAAAGACCAATATGTTATAATCTCCCCCTTAAATGCTTATCATTAACATCTCAGTGATCATACCAAACCGATTTACAACAAAAATTAACTCAATATATCTAAAACTGTTGTTGCACTGACAAGTTAAAGTAAAACTATTGAAGCTAAAAAGGTGAAATTTCACCTCTCTACAAATTTAAAATGTAAAAAATGCACGTTTTCAAAATGGCCGCCAAATCAAACTCATATATGAAAAATTTTACAACAAAAAGAAGTCCACTTCGTAACATATTTTTTATATAGCAACTTGCTACAAATTAAATGGTGAAAACTTAGTTTTTAAAAAATCTTTAATTAAAGATGAATCGAGACTTCAACGAGACGGAAACCTCACCAGAGCAGATCCATTAGTGGTATTCAGTTCGTATTGATAGTGTGTATAACTCAAGTATTGACCTTAAAGTTTAATAATTCATTAACATCTTTTATCTCTCTTTAATGAGTTGAAAAAAAGAAATTGACTTTGATTTAATTTTACTAAATTTCATAAACAGTACCTGAATGGAAAGGTACCGGTAATCTGCCAAATCACTATTTATCAGGGATCGTCTGCCATCGGGTGTCACTATCCTGATAATTGACACTATCTTGATGGTATCACTATCGAACATTTTGGATTGTCAACAGGAGTCACCAGACTTCCTTCTTTTTGAGATGAGATAAGAGCCAGGCACCAAATGAGGTGCGCAGATACTGGGAGTTGCCATTTGGGTTGTCACTATCCTGGTGGTTGTTACGATCCAATGGTGTCACTATCTTCATGGTTTGTTCAAATTCCTGATGGTTATGGCTATGGGTTCGAATCCCATGTGGGGCAGTTGCCAGGTACTGACCACTGGTCGGTGATTTTTCCCCGGGTACTCCGGCTTTCCTCCACCAACAAACCTGGCGCATCCTTACATGACCCTGGCTCTTACTATTCTGATGGTTAATTGCCACTAACCTCATGGTGGTCACTATCCTCACGGATGTCACTAACTTGATGGTATCACTTTTCTCCGATGCCTACTGTTTTGGGTTTGCCAACAAGAGTCGCCAAACTAAAACTTCCTTGTCTTGGATTGAACAGCCAATGAGTCCAGTGCCTTGCAGAACCCCAAAAGTGGTCAAGATACTGCAGCTGTCATTGGAGAGAAAATAGTGAAATCATTCAGTAAAGTGGAAATCATGATATGACATGTTTTATATAGTTTCTTTTAAAGATTGCGGTTACAAAATTCCACTAATAAAAGATAGCTGCATGTTAGCTACTTGGCAGACATATTTTTCCCCAAATTACTACTCAACAAGGGTACTAGGGAAACATATATACAGATAGTATGTTGATTCGAAATAACATGAGCAATAAAACTGCAATTTAACTTTACAATTAGATGTAAGCTTTACACATGAGGTTTTATAGTAAATGTACCTGTTTGGAGCTCTGCTAATCACTAATGGTCACCATCACGGAACGTCTGCCATCGGGCATCACTATCCTGATGGTTGTCATTTTTTTGATGGTGTCACTATAATCCTGATGGTTGTCATTTTTTTGATGGTGTCGCTATAATTCTGATAGTTGTCACTTTTTTGATGGTGTCACTATAATCCTGATGGTTGTCGATATACTGGTTGTCACTATCATGGTGATCATCACAATCCTAAGATGCCAATTATTTTGAATTGCCAACAACAGTTACAATAATAAAACTTCCTTTTCTTGGGGGTGAACAGCCACTTAGAAGAGTTATGAACCTTGTAGATTCACCAAAAGATACTGCAGCTGCCATTTGGGGAGAAAAAGTGAAATCAGTTAGTTTGGTGAAAAACATATGATCTGATTGAACCCAGTGGTTACAAACTTAAACTATTCAAATTCAAATTAGCTGTCTGTTAGCTATTTTAGACATATGAGCCCCCAATATGCAATGTGCTCAACAAGGGTACTAGGGAAACCTTTATTCTTTGCATGAAAATTGAGAGAGATCCCTTTGTAGTTTTGATAAATTATCAATGGACACAAGAATTCCACGGAAGTTGGATGTGTGTCGCCTGCACAGCATCACAAAAATAGTTATTTTGCAGTTGAAAATATTGTTAATTATTAGGTGAAGTTATCAAGTCCCGTAACTCTTGCAAATATGGATGGATTTGGACCAGTATCAAACCACTCCCGTAGATCTTATTAACCAATATACCAAAGGAAGAAGGTACGTTAAGACTCGAATATGGGCCTCAAAATTAATTCTCCCTGTAAAGAACAACATATATTTTGCCATATAACAGCTGAAATACATTTGCTAACACATTACATCTCGAAAATATCCCGCATTGTGCCAATTATGTTCACTATGACGTCATCAACATGCAGTTTTCCCGCCATTTTTTTCACAAAAATCCTTGAAAAAATCATACTTTTTGAGTGGTTTTCTCTAAAAATGAATGTGGCCGCCTGCCTTCGTGGAGCAGAAAGAGATTTTCACACGTTGTGTATCGTGTATATACGCATATCCATGCAAAATGTAAAGTTGCCTCCAAGGTGGCGGCCAAATTCATTTCAAGCCTTTTCTAACCTAAAGATGACATGAATTTCTAGCAAAATTTGGCGAGAAGAGAGGAAAATCATTCAATTTGATGACGTTAGCATAGGTGGGATCACATCGTGTACATGGTTATAAAAAAATATGTTTTAATGAATAACAAGTATGAGAGTATTTATTGATATGAAATAGATGGGGATCAGAGTTATTTTTTTCGGCCTGAAAAATTAAGGCCAAATACTGGTCCTATCATATCTATCCTTTGGTTTGAAATTGGACATATACCAAAGTTATCAAGTGAAAACCAATGGATTTATCTGTTTTGACAATTTTAAAGTCCCATAACTCTTGGAAATATTGATGGATTTTGACAATTATTGAACTCATCCGAGATCACATTGATAAAAAGCAATATACCAAATGGTTGAAATTAGACAATAAATACTAATGGCTATTGAGTGGAAACCATGGATTTATCTATTTTGACAATTTTAAGGTCCCGTAACTCTTGTAAATATTGACAGATTTTGACAATTATCGAACTCGTCTGAGATCTTATCGATATAAAAGCAATGAACCTTTGATTGAAATCGGACATTAAATATTTAAGTTATCGCACAGAAACCATTTTCCCAGACGACGAGACAGTGCAGACATAGTGATACCTAAGTATTTCCGAACGGACACTGGTCCAAGGATAAAAGATAATTTGAATGACCCACCACTTGATGGTGATGGGCACAAAATACACACATGCAGTTGCAATAACACTGTAGTTTAATTTTACAATTCAATTATAGCTTTTTTTAATATAAGTTTTTAATAGTAAATGTACCTGAATGGAGCTCTGCTAATCACTACTAGTCACCATTACGTCTGCCATCGGGTGTCATTATTCTGATGGTTCTCAATATTGATGGTTGTCACTATCCTGGTGGTTGTCTCTATCCTGATGGTTGTCACTGTCCTGATTGAATCACTATCCTGGTCCAGATGCTCTGCTAAGCATTATGGGTCGCTATCAAAGAACGTTTGCTATCTAGTGTCACTGTCCTGATGGTTGTCGCATATCTTCATGGTATCACTATCCTGAAAAATATGAAAATATTTGAAATTATTATGACATCAGGATCATGTCATGTATTGCCATTGTGAATTTTTTTATTTACAATATTTACATTTTTATTTACAATATTAACTTTTTTTTTTTTTTTTTTTTTTTTTTTTTTTTTTTTTTTTTTTTTTTTTTTTTTTTTTTTTTTTTTTTTTTTTTTTTTTTTTTTTTTTTTTTTGGTTTTTTTTTTTTTTCAATCTTTTTCATAAAAACACAATTTTTTAATACCCCAGAACATTTATACATTTGAAAGCTGCCAAGGTTGGGGCCTTGGGGTCAGCCTTGTTAAATATGTAACAGTATGTCCCGCTCACAGGAGGGGGCTTAGATCCATTATCGTCACGACTGTTAACACTGAACGCATCTTTCTGTAAACTAACTTTTTTCTAACTTTCTTACAAAACTTTCTTATGAAACATGTTTTCTAAAACTGTTCATAATGCTTTTCTTAGACATTTTTCATCCAACTTTCATACAAACTTCTTACTTACTAACTTTCATCAGCTTTTCTTACAAACTTCTTACTCTTCTTACTAACTTTCACTGTACTTTCTTAGCACAACAACTTACAAACTTTTCTTTTCCTAACACTTACTTACAGAAACTTTCTTAACTAGTAACAGTCTTACAAAGTTTGTTTCACTTTCTTACAAGCTTTCTTAGACAAACCTTTGCTTTCTAACGTTTCTTACTCGCAAACTTTGCTAACTTTCTGTTTACTTTTCTTACAAACTCCTTTCTTTCTATACTTTCTTACCAAACTTTTACCTTACTAAACTTTCTTTCTAACTTTCTTACAAACTCTTTCTTAACATACTTTCTAACATTCTACTTTTCTTACGAACTTTCTCCTTACAAACTTTCTTTCTAACTTTCTTACATTTTCTTACAAACTTTCTTACAAACTTTCTTTCTAAACTTTCTACAAACTTTACTTTCTAACTGTTCTTTTTTCTTACAAACTTTTCTAACTAACAAACTTTCTTTCTAACTTTTCTTTCTAACTTTCTTACAAACTTTCTTACAAACATTCTTTCTAACAAATCTCTATCAAACTTCTTACATTCCTACTTTTTTCTTTCTATTACACTTTCCTTATACAAACTTTAATTCATTCCTTTTACAACTTCTCTACTCACCTTGTTTGTCCTGGATTTAGATGGCATTGTGCAGGAACGGGGAGGGAAGGGGAATGCAAGGGCAAATGGTTACTTTAGATACCTTAGATACTTAAATGTGATACTTTATAATCTCGCGTGCGACCTGAAAGGTCAGGATAACCTAAACAATTTCGCAGAAACTTGCCTAAATTTCCAATATGGTCCATCAACCAAGTGTTTTTTTTTCCGGGCCTATGCAAAATCCAAGATGGCCACTACAGTGTCCATTTATTTAAAACTACTTCTACTAGTATGATTTTAGTTTAATACTTGTCTGAAATTATCCGGTACATGATTTCAAAGTCATAACTGCATTATTTTTTGGATTGATCCGAAATCAAAGAATGCCTACCCCCTGACCACCATCTTCTATCTATCAACGCACCACATGTCTAAAACGATCCTGACATTGTCCCTTACCAATGTGTACTTTAAAATACATTTTTCAACGATGGGCACAAAAATCGCCCCCATCTTTGAAAAAAAAAATTCATTTTCCTTTTTCAATGGAGCCAAGTGTTGTTAAATGACTTTTATGGTCTCCTGTATTTTAATTAGGGACCCTTTCACCTTTATGATGACCAGTTCAAATCCCACGTGGGGCAGTTACCTGGCACTCATTGCTGGTCAAACCCGGCAATTTTTCTTCACCGATGACGCTGGTGCACTGTTAATTTGGTCAACTGCAAGTGTACATATAGAAAGTAAGCGGTTAGAAATGTTAATTTACTAAATGCATGCTTAATTTTGTCTAGGGTATTATGGGTAGGGTAATGTGAGTATTGTTAGGGACAGGGACGAAATATTCCTATTAACCTAACTTTCTCAGTACACTTTCAGTTGATGTCAAAATTAAAGCATTGCAGTCGTATCACTGCAAGTTGTTCGTCAGTGTCCTCAAAATCTTAAGTTATACCTCAAATAACAATAATTGGGGTCACTGCAAAATGGTCAGTATCCTCAAATTCTGGTTGAATTTACCAACATGAATACATTCGTACTCAGTAATATGCAGTCCTGTGATGTACGTATCACGTAACACTGCAAGTGGGTCAGTGTCCATCCAACAAATCAAAAATCCTGTGGTCCCTTATACCCTCAAATAAATGTACCAAGTATTGCAGTCGTATCACTGCAAGTGGTCAGTGTCCCTTAAAAATCTTAAGTAAGTTAATACCTCAAATAACAATAATTGGGTCACTGCAAGTGGTCAGTATCCTCAAAATCCTGTGATTTACCAAGTATTGCAGTCGTATCACTAGCAAGTGGTCAGTGTCCTTAAAATCTTAAGCGTTAATAATACCACAAATAACAATAAATTGGGTCACGTGCAAGTCAGTGTCCTGCAAAATCTTAAGTCTTGCTTCGTATCACTGCAAATGGTCAGTATCCACAAAATCGGCAGTCACATATCACTGCAAGTGGTCAGTTATCCTCACAATCTCCTGTGAACAGAATTGCAGTCGTATCACTGCAAGTGGTCACTAGCCTCAAAAACTGTAAGGTTATACCTCAAATAACACTAATTGGTTTCACTGCAAGTAGGTCAGTATCCTCAAAAGTCCTGTGATTTACCAAGTATTGCAGTCGTATCACTGCAACGTGGTCAGTGTCCTCAAGATCCTAAGATTACCTCTAAATAACAATAATTAGGTTCCTCAAAGTAGATGCAATAACAATTGTGGTCACTGCAAGTGGTCAGTATAATCCTACAAAATCCTGTGATTTTACCAAGTATTGCAGTCGTATCACTGAGCAAGTGGTCAGTGTCCTCAAGATCATTAAGTTATACCTCAAATAACAATAATTGGGTCACTGCAAGTGGTCATTATCCTCAAAATCCTGTGATTTACCAAGTATTGCAGTCGTATCACTGCAAGGTGGTCAAGTGTCCTCAAGATCTCAAGTAAGTTATACCTCAAATAACAATAAATTGGGTCACTGCAAGAGGTCAGTATCCACAAAATCCTGTGATTTACCAAGTATTGCAGTCGTATCACTGCTTAAGTGGTCAGTGTCCTCAAGAACTTAAGTTATCACCTCAAATAACAATAAATTGTGTCACTGCTAAGTGGTCAGAGTACCTCAAGATCTTAAGTATATACCTAGGGGGGGGGGGGGGTGGTCAAATAACAATAATTGGGTTCACTGCTAAGTGGTCAGTGTCCTCAAAATCTTAAGTTATACCTCAAATAACAAATAATTGGGTCACTGCTAAGTGGTCAGTGTTCCTCAAAAATCTTAAGTTATACCTCAAATAACAATAATTGGGTCACTGCTAAGTGCTCAGCGTCCTCAATATTTTGTGATGTATTTCAATATAACACCTTATTGGGATCACTGCATGAGTTCAGTGTCCCACAAAAAACTTTAAACCTAAAAACTATATATATTGTAAACCAATTTAACAATACCAATAGACCAAAATTTCAGAAATTTTTTCAAGTAATTTTCAAGAATTGGTAAAAAGTGGACACTGAGCAGCCATCTTTGAAATGCAATCCACTGGAAAAAACCCTATATTGCACACTCCAAAGAGTATGTCTGTCAAAACCTTATAGCTTTACATGATATACCTCAAAAAACCGGAAGTTGTTATCACTACACGTTGTTTCATGTGTTTTAAAGATGGTCTCACAACCTACCACATAACCATATCACTGAATGCATTCCGTATCCCAAAAAATCTTACAAAAATGTACCCGCCTCAAACAACCTTAAGTTGTAAAAAATAGTAATTCGAAACGGCAGCAAAAACAATGTCCCCCTTCTTCGTTTAGGGGTACAAAGTATGGAACGTATGGAATTTGGAGGAAATTACCAAATCACCTAAATGGGGGAGACTGATCTTAGAATGTTGTGAATGAACAACCAATCATAATGGCTGTATACTACTGTATACATTTTTGGTGGGTGAGGGAACAGTGCGAATTTATAAGGGAACGATTTTTGAGGGTTACCTACAAAAAAAGTTCCTCAAAGCAACATCAAACCATAAGGACAGAACCACATGCAAGCAACATGAAACCATGGACAAAACAGATAAAGGACTATTACATTACAATACATTATATATGACATCACATGACATAATCCTTATGGCCAAGCTGGTCTCGCGGTGGCACGACCAGATCTGCCGGATAGGAAACAGGTGATGCTGGGACTAAGGTACTGCGGGGGACAACAGAGCTGGAGCTTAGGCATGGTCAGCAGCAGGATTACAGGGAAAACCTCTCCTCGAGCAGCAGCAGGTAGCGTACACAACCTGCAAGATCACAAGTACACAGATTCAGTATTACAAGTATAAGGCGCATATTACATCAAATATTCAGCAGATAATACAAGAGAGAATATGCTGAAATATTGGCCAGATATGTTCAAGGGTTTATGAAAAAAAATGATATCATTTATAAGAATATTGAAAGACTCGTGAGTAATGTGAACTATGAAGGATATGGATATACTAGTAATCAACTTGAGGGCAAAGAACAAAATATTTATTTGTACGTCACAATTTATTTTTTAAAAACTGTACGTACTACATTTTTTGATACCCTAGCGCAGATATATCCTATATTCTTTCCTACACATACATTGAATATGTTATATGAAAGGAACCATGGAGCAACAAATAACCTTCTCCAAATATTGTTTTAGATTTGTGTTTCTCAGCCATGTTCCTTTTGACCTTGCTCAATTTTGACCTATTGTATTCCATGGCGGCCATCAGTGGTTTACTGGTCTATAAAAGTCTGCCCACAAAAAAAGACCTTCAAAATAATTTTAGTAGCCGCTAGTAACAATACAATCTATAAACTTGAAAAACAATAAAAATGATACTTGCATAACGGATCCCTGCTGAGCAGTGAATAAAGAGAAGATGTGAGTACTCTTACTGGTTTTAAGAAAATTTCTCTCGCAAACCGTGACCAAAAACAATTTGTTATTTTACTCACTAATTATGGTTAACTTTTATCACTTTTAAAAATTTAGAATTTGATTTAACACATCTTTGATGCTGGTCAAAAAAAATTATAAATACCATCAGGTCGACACATCTGCAGGTCAACCAGAAATGACCTTACGAAATTTCGATGTCGATCCCGACTTAAAGTTTGAGAAAATGGTCAAAAGTCCCCGGCAGAAAAAGAAGACCCAGAAGAAGAATAACTTATTAAGTTGTAGTAATGTATCAAAGAAAAGTATGTAAGAACACTGAATATAACCTTAACTTGTTAAATAAACTAGATAGAACCATTCATACCCTCGTAGTCATATTCATATTTTATTTAAAAGTATTAAGGGATGTAAACTTTAACGTATTTTTGTCTACTGATTGATAAAAAATAAATGCTTGGTAATAACAGAGTGGAAATGGAATGCAACAAGCACGTCTTTAGAAACATGTATACACAGGAAAAGAACAAATATAAAAATACCTTTTTCAAAGTTACCAAAGATACATTCAATACAATGGTATTCCAGTAATAGACTACAACACCGTATACTCCCTTTGCGACATAATTACTTAAAAAATTTAAAATATTTCATGAAATAAATCATATGTAATATCTGTAATACAGAAGTTTAAACCAAAATAGACACATATTTTGGTATTTGTCAAAAAAACTTTCCCAAATATGGCAAGATATGAAAAGAAAAATATATATAAAAACTAATAAAGTCAAAAACTAATAATGGAATTAAAAAAACAGAATTATGTTGTCCATGGAATATAAAAGAAAAATAGATTTAAACAGTACATGTTTTGGTATTGTATTGAAAAATCTTTCCAAATATGTGGCAAGATATGAAAAGAAAAATATAATGTAAAAAACTAATAATGTTAGTGGAATTTAAATTAGATACAGTACGACTTTGGAGAGACTGAAAATTTAGTCAATACCACTCAATTTTGATTATTCTATAATAAATTATGAAGTTTTATGTATTTTTTCCATGTAATCATTGAAAAAAACAAACATAAATATGGAAGGTTTGATGGATGTTTTTTAGTTTACAAAATATGATGTTGGAAAAAAAAGCTTGTCAATACCAAATAGATGTAATTAGAAATTTGATCAAATATGGATCAATTGGAAATACATTTATGGAATAGTTCTTGAAAAATATGCCAGTTATCAATGTTTCGTAATGATGTTTTATGTTGTAGTACCCGATTAAATAAGTATGATTTGAATTCTTTAATTGTGTTTTTGTTTGTGTATTGTCTATAATTCTTTCTATGGTAGTGTGTGTCCTTTTATTATTTTTTGTTTGTTTATGATACAAACATTACATTACATCTCTAGTGTCTACTACAAACATTAATCAAAAAAAGACAATAAATTACCAAATTATTGTTATCAGAAAGTACTCAATACACATGTATTTTTCTTGATTTGTTTTCTGCAAAAAGTTGACATATGCAAGTCCCTTCAACTAAAATGGCTCTTTCAACAATTTATCTGTAAAAAATTATATTTGTATTGGTGCAATTGCTTTGGAGGACAATATTGTTTCGAGGAGGATTTTGACCTCAGGTACGCACCAGCTCTGGTAGCTCTATACACATCATATACAGCTGGGTCGGGAATAAAATATTTGTTATTGGTAAAAAATAAAAACAAAAAAAAAAACACACACACAACAACCACACATATAGTTCCCTAGGGACTCCATGGGTGGGTGGGTGGGGGTGGGGGGGGGGGTGGTAATTACAAATTGTTGAACTATTTGGTTGACCTTTGGCCATGAGAGGCATCTCAAACATTCTATCAAACAAATTTCTTATGAATTTGGTTAAAGTGAAGATCAGGAGAAGTCGACCGAAGTTATAAATTGTTTATCGCTATACAAGACAGAAAGGCGATTATGGTTATTAAGGTCTCCTCACACAGGTGACCTGAAAAGCATTTTTTTTTTTCAACGGTAGGGAATAAGGGAATTTTTACATCTAAAATTCTTTCCACAGCCTCGACCCCGCACGAGATAGCCCCACGGCTAACCACCACTGCGAGCGGAATACTGTCGCAACCACCGGTCAAAAAGGCCAAACTGCGGAAGGAAGTGTAAAACACAACCTGCAAAGAACAAGAACGACAGAAGTTCAGATAAGATAATAAAAACACGACAAACATCGACAATTGCTTTAGATTTATACCGGTCGTGTGTAATATTATGAAAAAACACATGGATAATATCAAGATTTTCTTTGGATTTCTTTGAAATGGGGAGAATCCATTGCTGTTAATTTATCGAAACCCTATACATATATGCTTGCATACATACCAAGCTGGATACACATTCCCTAGGTGAAGGACACATGGCAAATGATGAGTGACCTTATAAACCTATTTCATTTGTCTAGGAATCTGTTCCTGTTATTTACATCACACAGGGATCTGAGAATTAGTTACAGATTATATATAATCATGGACCCACCAGAGTACCCCAAGACCATTTTTTAAACGTTTTAGGGGTCTAGAATAAAAAAACGAAAAAACATGTGATTTGCATATACATGTAGGGGGAATTGACTTGTAGTCGCGGTTTTTTTTCCCCAAATTGATTTCTCAATGGCGGGATATCACAGTTTGTACAATACTTATATGAACTGACTCTATAGTACTTATATATTTCGCTGGTAAACATACAATTGTATCTATGTAGTGTTGAGAGTTGGTGAACATACAATTGTATCTATGTAGTGTTGAGAGTTGGTGAACATACAATTGTATCTGTGTAGTGTTGAGAGTTGGTGAACATACAATTGTATCTGTGTAGTGTTGAGAGTTGGTGAACATACAATTGTATCTATGTAGTGTTGAGAGTTGGTGAACATACAATTGTATCTATGTAGTGTTGAGAGTTGGTGAACATACAATTGTATCTGTGAAGTGTTGAGAGTTGGTGAACATACAATTGTATCTATGTAGTGTTGAGAGTTGGTGAACATAAACAATTGTATCTGTGAAGTGTTGAGAGTTGGTGAACATACAATTGTATCTGTGTAGTGTTGAGCGTTGGTGAACATACAATTGTATCTATGTAGTGTTGAGAGTTGGTGAACATACAATTGTATCTGTGTAGTGTTGAGAGTTGGTGAACATACAATTGTATCTGTGTAGTGTTGAGAGTTGGTGAACATACAATTGTATCTGTGTAGACTAGTGTTGAGCGTTGGTGAACATACAATTGTATCTGTGTAGTGTTGAGAGTTGGTGAACATACAATTGTATCTGTGTAGTGTTGAGAGTTGGTGAACATACAATTGTATCTGTGTAGTGTTGAGGTTGGTGAACATACAATTGTATCTATGTAGTGTTGAGAGTTGGTGAACATACAATTGTAGTGTTGAGAGTTGGTGAACATACAATTGTATCTATGTAGTGTTGAGAGTTGGTGAACATACAATTGTATCTATGTAGTGTTGAGAGTTGACACTGCAATACAATTGTATCTATGTAGTGTTGAGAGTTGACACTGCAATACAAGGAAAAAACACCAGCACGTAACGTTACACAACTACATTACAGGATGTATGTACATTATCGTATTTTTTTTGTATTTAATCGAAGCAGTTTGTGCGTTTCTGAAACCGTGTACAATTTACCTGTCCTACATCTTGTATGTATCACAATTTAAAGACCAAATCTATGTACGTTATTATTCATTCATCTTTGTAATCGCAAACATTTACAATGATCGAACATTGTACAAACGATCTAGAATAAAGATGAAAAACAAGTACTATGACATTATTCCGTGCAGATATAAACCTACCATATCGAACGGTCAAAGATTGTCTTGTAGTTCAAGTTTGTTAACATGTCTGCCATCTTGAAAAACAGTCACAATTGCTAAACCGACAATTGCCGAAGAGTTTCGTAGATAGGGTCACAGGGACCTGGCACAAATATCTAACCAACAACAATGTATTTGGTTGGAATTACTTCCTTGTCCCATATTTACCATTTGAAGTAATACGTATCCAACAGACTTACGTTTGATTGGATC
>NW_027188481.1:0-21311 GCF_041381155.1 Argopecten irradians | reverse complement strand
ATTCGTGGTTGAATGATGATATATGATTTGAGAAGTTTGAATATTCTAATTGTTGTTTTGATATAGTTTACGGAATTGTTTTTTAAAATGGAATAAACAACATCAAGGATTATGGGGAAAAAAAAAAAAAAAAACCCAGCGGGTTTGTCATTTATTCAACAAATTAACACCCGCTACAAATGGCGCCCATGTAGGGACTTACTACTACAAGAGTATTGTGATTACTACTCCGTCTGACTGAGGGTCCGGAGATCGGAGGGTTTTGCGCACCTCCTTGCGCATGACATGACGAGTTCACCGATCGAGCAGTTCCGCCGGAACTTTTCATCTTGGGACGTTCACGAACACGACACCTACACACCGGATGTTGTTTTCAAGCACACATCTCCACATGTTGACTTCACTAACTTTCACATGTTGGAGAGATAGCCTGCCTGTACTGACGGGAATTGATGTTATTTAACTTGTTCAGTGACTGCTATACAGTGCATGGATTATTTATTGTGTTATTCTGTGTATTCAATTGAAAATTAAGTGTTTTGTCATGTGTTTATTCTTGTGCTATTCTACCTACACTGAATGTGAGAATGGAGTGATCGTGTTCCTGCCCTGCTGGTTACCTGCTTTGAGGTTAGTATTTTCACTATTCTAGTTGTCTGTTTAGTTGATTTTCTTTCCACTGGTTCTTGTATGGTAGTATATATAGGTGTTGTTTTACTTCGCCGGTGGTAGTTGATTTTACTGAATTGACCAAGACACTATAACTGACATTACACATCATGACTTCCATGTGTTTATTTACCTAACTGTTATTAGTATTTGTGTTTAAACTCCTGCGCCTGCGATACGCTGTATTTTCTACTTCGGTTTATTTCATTTCGCGTAAAATCGATTTATTATTTCTTATCTAATTATTCGAGTTTGGGTTGTTTGTATTTATTTTCCATATTATTCATATACACGCATGTACTTTATGTTTATTATTTGTAGGTTATTTCATTAGCTAGTATTGTGTATTGCTTTGACATTGGTAAGTTGTCTGCCCTTTGTACATGAATTATTGATTATCTCCCTTTACTTGATTTATTCTTGTGTTTATTTCTATTTGCAATTTAGAATTTTTAGGAATTGGTGTTTTCTTTTCAGTTTCCATAGACTTTGTCTCAAATTATTTTATTTGGGGTGAGATGTTATTGTAATTTGCTTGTATACATTTAAAATTTAGTTTTGATTTGACTGGTGTTTACTTTGATTTCAACTGTATGTTTACATTTCAGGTATTTTGTTGAATATTTTTTGTGAATTTCAGGTTTCACGTGGACTTTAATATTCTCTAATTTACTTATTTTTGTGTGTTATTTCTTTTTTCCTGTATTTTGGTTTAATTTATTATTTTCACAGAGAATTGTACTTTGATTTTTATAGTTTATATTTGTTTCAGGTTTTGTTTCAGGTTTTTTTTTTTCTATATTTTTTCCAGTTTTCAGCATATTTCGGACTTTATTTTTTTTTAGCAGTGCCAGTTAACATATTTAATATTGGAGCTTCATGACTGTATTATTAGTATTATTGTGCTTGTGTTCTTTGTGTAATATCTCAACTATGGCGCAGTCAAAGGATAAGCAGATGGAATATTTAATGGATGCTATCTCGAGTATGGATCTTAATCCGGAATTAGAATCCAAGGATGCTGCTGCCAAGTGGTTAGCTGATCTTATAGCAGGAGGAGCCAAGTCCAAGGTTATGAAGCAAGAGATGGATGTACCCCCTTTACTTGTAGATGATCAAGGTCACGGTCACCGTGAAAACATTGTTTCTCCAAACACGTCCAGTTCTTTCCATGTACCGAAAATCTCTATATTTTCTGGATCCCCCCAAGTACCCAATGGAGAAGTACCTTTCGAGCAGTGGATTTATGAGGTTGAGATGTTACAGCGAGACGCTGTGTACAAGGAACAAGCCATTTTCCAGGCTGTGAGAAGATCTTTGAGGGGTGAGGCAGCAAAGACAGCCAGGAGACTTGGGTCTGCAGTTACATTACAGCAGGTTCTGGACAAGATATCGGGAAATTATGGAGACATTGCAGCTTCGGAGAGATTTGTTAGCTACCTTCTATTCTGCAAAACAGACAGATACAGAGACAGTGACATCCTGGGCTAGCAGACTTGAGGATATTTTGGACAAGGCTAGGACCAGATGTTCTCTTACTCAGCCACAAATAGCTGACATGCTGCGTACCAAATTTTGGCGAGGGCTCAAGAAATCACTTCGTGATGTGACAGGTCATAAGTTCGACAGCATCATGGATTATGACAAGCTGCGTATTGCTGTGCGCCAGATAGAGCAAGCGGATTCATCACCTGAAAAGCCAAAGCCTGTCAAGGTTGCTATGCCTCATGGAGATGAGATGAAGGAGATGAAGACCTTGGTGAAGGATCTCACTACCGAGATGTCTAAGCTGAAACAGGATTTAGCCGCGTTACAGCTGAACAGGAAATCGACTTATAATCGACAGCCTGCTTATAGGAATTTCAATTCGCCATCCCAAAAGTTTGGACGACAGGACAAGCCTTTCTCAGATAATGTCAATGGACCGGTATGCTGGAGATGTGGACAGCCAGGACATATGAAGCGAGACTGTAGGGTGAACCTTGAACATAGCCGAAAGTCTTTAAAACGCTCGGATGCCTACAGGCCTTGGGCACCAGTAGGCATGACTGGACGACATTGCCCTGTTATACCTGAAGATACTTGTACTAATTCAGCATTAGTTGGAGATTGTACTGAGGAACAGCTGAAGATTTCTGGAACTGTTACCACTGCATTGTTGGACACAGGATCTGCTGTTAGTACCGTGAGTCGACAGTTTTATGACAGTAATCTCAGTCATCTGCCACTTCAGTCTTTAGGTAACATTTTGGATATTGAGTGTGCCGGAGGAGAGGCATTACCTTATGATGGTTTCATAAACACAGATATAGAGACTACGATCGAGGGTCACACTACTCCAACGTCAGGACTCCTACTTGTTGTACCGGATACCAGATATAATTCCAAGGTGCCAGTGCTGGTTGGAACCAACATCTTAATGGAGATTATGAACTCTTGTAAGGAAGTTTATGGTGATAAGCTGATGAAAGGGGCCGCACTCTCAACACCTTGGTATGTGACATTTAGATGTATGGCGTTGCGTCAGCAAAATCTTACGAGGAGGAAATTTTGTCTGGGCGTAGTCAAGAATGCAGAAGGTGCACCTGTCAAGATATCTCCTAACAGCCAGGTTACCATCAACGGCTATGTGGATCGTGAGTTGGAGCATACACCTACCAGTGCTTACCTCAAATCGTCAGATGAATCATCTTTAGCAGATGATTTGGATATTTCACCAAGCCTTATCCAATACAGCTATAGGAGGAATGGTGTTGTACCTGTAACCATATCCAACATCACAGCTAGGAATGTTACTATACAGCCACAAGCAGTTTTATGTGAGATTCAGCCTGTTAAAGTAGAGGGATGTTTGCGAGATGTTGACATGGATTCAGCAGAGAAATCAACTTCCGTGGATGCTGATATGGATGCATTGTTCAAGCAGATGAAGTTTGATGACAGATTATCAGACGAGGAGCTCAGTATTGGGAAACAGTTAATCACCAGTTTCTCGGATATATTTTTCTAAGGGTGATATATGGACCTTGGTCATTCCTCTGCTGTTCATCATCGTATAGAGTTGACTGATGAAGTGCCATTTAAGCAGCGTCATCGCCGTATTCCTCCAGCCATGCTTAGCGAAGTCCGTGATCATCTACACCAACTGTTGGATATTGGTGTGATACGTCGGTCACATTCACCGTGGGCTTCAGCTGTTGTGTTAGTTCGTAAGAAGGATGGACGACTACGAATGTGTATTGACTACCGTCAATTGAATCTCAGGACTATTAAGGATTCATATGCACTCCCTAGGGTTGAGGAGATCCTTGATTCACTATCAGGCTGCGACTATTTTTCTACACTTGATATGAAGAGTGGGTATCACCAAGTTGAACTTCAGGAGGAGCATAAAGCTAGGACTGCCTTCACTATTGGACCTTTAGGATTCTATGAATTTAATAGGATGCCTTTTGGATTGGTTAATGCTCCGGCAACATACCAGAGGTTGATGGAGGAGTGCCTTGGAGAGTTGAACACTACTATATGTTTTGTTTACATTGATGACATCATTGTGTTCTCCAAGACATTTGAGGAGCATACGGAGCGCTTACAACAGGTTTTTGAGAGGATCAGATACCATGATCTGAAGCTGGCTCCACAGAAGTGTTCCTACTTTAAGAAGAAAGTGAAGTTCCTTGGATTTGTGGTTTCGAAGGATGGGATTGAGGCTGACCCAGATAAAGTTCAGAAGATTGTGGATTGGCCCAAACCGACTGGTCCGGATGATGTCAGAAGTTTTCTGGGATTCTGTGGTTATTACCGTAAGTTTGTGGAAGGATTCTCGGGTATTGTGAAACCACTTAACGAGTTGTTACCTCCTACAAGGAAGAAAGGACACTCCAAGAAGGACAACGCTGGTTTACCAACGTGGAAATGGGGTAAAGAGCAGGAAACAGCCTTTCAGACTCTGAAGAGTATTTTGTCATCACCACCTGTTCTCGGATACCCGTTATATGATTTACCCTTCGAGGTACACACAGATGCCAGCGGACATGGTCTTGGAGCGATTCTGTACCAACAGCAGGATGGTAAGCCACGTGTCATCTCCTATGCCAGTCGAGGATTGACGAAATCCGAGAGAAATTATCCAGCACATAAGTTGGAATTTCTTGCTTTAAAGTGGGCCGTGACGGACAAATTTACAGATTACCTGTACGGAAGAAAGTTTACGGTTACGACGGATAATAACCCACTGACCTATGTTTTGACCACTGCTAAGTTGGATGCGACTGGACATCGTTGGCTCGCTGCATTGTCTGCATACGATTTCAATATCGTCTACAAGCCAGGAAAGACTAACACGGATGCAGATGTCATGTCTAGATTACCTTCCAATATGGAATCAGACGATCATCCAACTACATCTGGAAGTGCTATCTCGTTGGACTCAGTGAAGGCGATATGTGGTGCAGCTCAACAACCAGTGTCTTGGATTGAGACCGTGTCGATGTCCACAGCAGTGCTCGATGACAACTCTTGGGATTCTGGTCAGGATATTGGAGATATGTCTGTCAGAGACTGGAGAAAAGCTCAGGACAGAGATCCTGTACTACGATATATGATATCATGCGTTACCAATCACCGGAAACCCGACAGGAGACATCTCAGCCCTGACCAACAAGTTCTTTTGCGTTCCTTCGATCGTTTAACTGTTGAGAAAGGTGTTTTGTACCGGGATGTAACAGAAGATGGTGCTACAAGGAAACAGCTCGTGTTACCGTCTGCATATCGGAAACAGGCATTATATGGCCTTCACAACTCGGTTGGACATCCTGGACGTGACAGGACATTGTCATTGGCTCAGGAACGTTTTTATTGGCCAGGAATGGGTCAGGATGTACAGAACTGGGTAAAACGATGCAGACGATGTATTTCTAGGAAGGCTGTGACACAGAAAGCGCCATTAAAGAGTATCCAGACGACTCAGCCACTTGAGCTAGTTTGCATGGATTTCCTTACTTTGGAGTCATCTAAGGGAGGTTTCCAACATATACTGGTCGTAACGGATCACTTTACAAAATACGCACAGGCCATACCTACTAAAAACCAAACAGCAAGGACTACAGCAGAAGCGTTCTTCCACAACTTTGTTGTTCATTATGGGATGCCTAGACGTATACATTCCGACCAAGGTGCCAATTTCGTCGGTAACTTGATCCACCAGCTCTGCGACATTGCCAACATCAAGAAGAGTAGAACAACGCCGTACCATCCTATGGGGAATGGCAGCTGTGAGAGGTTTAATAGGACATTGCTGGGAATGTTGGGTACACTTGATCCCAAGGATAAAGGAGATTGGAAACGGCACGTCGGTCCTCTTGTTCATGCTTATAACAGCATTCGGCATGATAGTACTGGCTATTCTCCATTCTACTTGATGTTTGGTAGACATCCCAGATTACCAATAGATTTGGCATTTGGATTGGATATTGGAGGGAAACATCCTACGCTGTCCAAATACGTTTCATCTCTTCGGGATAATCTCAAGAAGTCGTACGATTTGGCCAGGCAGTACAACTCAGTGGCATCGGAGCACCAAAAGAGGAACTACGACAAGAGGGCTAGAGCGACAACGTTGCAAGAGGGTGACAGAGTTCTCGTTCGTATAATGGCCTTTGAGGGGAAGCACAAGATTGCAGATAAATGGGAGGATGATGATTACGTCGTGGTTCGTCAACCGAACATGGATGTCCCGGTATACATTGTGCGGAAATGTAATGGAGAAGGAAGGGAGAGAACTCTACACCGGAACATGCTGTTGCCAATTGACTTTTTGCATGAGGGCACCACAACAGCAACAGACAAGACACCACCTATCACCCAAAGGGAAGACCAGACCGAGGCAAAGGAGGATATTAGAGGTTCGGAGGTCTTGGAAGACTCCGATGAGGATGATGACTCGTCAGTTGTCATCGTTGATGATACAGAGGGCCCAGGTTCAGACAAGGAGGGTGGGGAACAGGAATCTCCCCAGGACAACGCTCAAGAGTCTGAAGAATTAGGATCTGTGCAGACTGTGGATGGTGACGATCGTCGTCAGTCTGTGACAGGGGAGGTAGCGCCGCCCGGTGACGACCAAGTCTCTAGGGATGATGAGGCTGGGGGCGCTACTGTCCATGTTGAGGAAAGACATGTACCTACATGTACTCCTGATGTTCCTACTCCTGCTCCTAGACGATCTAGTAGAGTACGGCAGCCTCCTGTGTGGCAAAGGTCTGGAGAGTTTGTGATGAGTCAAGTGTGTCCAGGAATCTCAACGGACTGGATGTCAAGAGCAGAGTATTTACAGGGACTTGTACAGCAAGGGATACTCTCGAAGGATCGGGCATCGGATGCACTTGTGAAGATTGTATGTGGGAATGGTGTGTCTTAGGTTTTTGAACATATTCGGATTGTTTTATTTTATATTTAGCTTCTAGTGAAATTTGTGTGAAGTTGTACATTTTCATGGCAGAAATTTCATATTGATATTGTGAGTAGTCATTTTAGATTTTAAACTGAAAGTATGTTTGTAATTCCTGTTGTATGTTGTATACTTGTCAAAAGACGAGGACGTCTTTTTCAAACCAGGGGGAGTATGTAGTAGGGTCATATTTTATGTCAATTTATGTAATAAATAAAAGTGGTATAAAAGTGTATTTGAAAGGTGTTTCAATATTTGCAAATATATAATTTACAGTGAATAATAATATTAATATGTATCTATGCCGTGCCGTGTTTTACTCGCGTGCGTAATATATCGTATATATTCGCGAGCGCTGCGTTTGTCTATATGTGTATGTACGTATATGTTTGTGTACCCGTTAGTAGTGTTCACTGACGGACTTTTATGACGGACAGGACATGTGACTGTTACGGACATTTACGAAGTTGTTTGATTGGTCAGTGTGGTCAGTTTAACGTATTTGATATATATCTTTTTGTATTTCGGGATATTTGAATTTCGTCCCTGTGCTTGGTTGGACGTTTGGTTTGATCGGTCGAGAAATTCATTAATTTGGGTAAGTCTTGCTTTTCGGTTGTTCTATTATTTGTTCTTTATCTTGGTTAATACATTATTCTATTCTCCCAGTATGAAAATGGTTTGAATGTGAGTATTATAATTTGGATATTTTTAAAATATGAAAATATATACGGATAAACATGTATTGTATACATGTGATCCGATTATTGTAATTGTAAAGTGTGTAAAATGTCTAAGTTATATATTTGTGAAATGAAGTAAGAATTGTATGTTCTTTTATATTGTAGTTCAATCTGTTGTGATTGCATGGTCGTACGGAGTTAGTATACATCAATTACATTGATACACCATACGTGTTGTAAGTGTGTGTTTTTACTTTCATATATCATATCTATTTTTCAATAATACGTTTTCGGTATTGTGTGAAATGTAAAGTTTGTCTTTGCAAGTTATTCGCGTGATTCGGTGTTGAATGAATGATATATGATTTGAGAGTTGAATATTCTAATTGTGTTTTATTATATTTACAGAATGTTTTTAAAATGGAATAAAACATCATAAAGGAATGTGAACCCAGCGGGTTTGTCATTTATTCAACAATATTTTTAAAACAACTTTAACTCACAGTTACTTACCCTCCCAGATGTCCGACAGGGCCAGCACCTTGGCTTTTGGTGGGGGGGGGGACCCACACAGTCCAGGCTTCCCCTTTTATTCACAAAAGTTTACTACAATAAACACACGTTTTCTACCCTCAACCAGTTGTCCTGATAGGCTAGCAACCATTTGGCTTCTGGACCACAGTCGGCTTCCCCCTTTCTACACACAAACCCGAGAGTATTACCAACATTAACAACAAGTTTTAACCCTGCCCAGCAGGTTCGGGTAGGCTAGACACCTTGGGACTTTTGACACAGACAGATCCCTTGTGCTACACACACAAACAGAGAGTATACAAAATAACCATTAACCCCACCAGTTTCTTAAACCTCCCCAAGCGAGTTCTGTAGTGCAGGGGAACCTTGGCTTCCTGGCACTTTCTGGTTGTTTATTTGTTTGACTTTAATTAAACCACTATATAACAGGCTAATGGATATTGGTAAGGACGGCTCCTCCCATGGTATGCGGTACCTGTGCTTGAATGGTTGTGCGAAAAGTGCGGTATGTTTTTTGCGGAGGCCCTTGCGTATCTTTAATTTCATGTTTTGTGTTATTCTTGTAAAGTGGGGATCTATTGCCTTTTTAATTAGTGCTATATCACTGATGCATTTGCCCCGGGCCATTGTCCGTCCTGGCCGAGGGCACACCAAAGTCTATAAAAAAGTGCGTAGATTTTTCTTTGCTCATGCGTAGGTTTCAAGCCCATTTTTATTTTACAGGGGAGGGGGGGGGGGTGGGGGGGGGGGGGGGGGGGGGGGGTGGGGGGGGGACCCGGGGGCGGGGGGGGGTGGGGGGGGGGGGGTGGGGGGGGAACTGGTTCGGCGTCTTCGTCAAGTAATATATTGTGACACCGGCGTTGGGTGCTGTATTGCCTTCTCTGACAACAGTCAGCTCCCCTTTTTTCTAACACACAAAACAGAGATATACAATATAACACAGTTCTACCTTCCCCCAGCTGTCCTGGGTACCATGGCCAAGCCCAACCTTGGCTTACTCGGGGACAACAGGTTTCAAAGCTCTCCTTATTATATACCAACAAAACAAAAGATGATATTAACGAAACATTAAATAATCACACAGTTTATACCCTCACATAGGCTCGTCTTGAATAGGCCTAGACACCTTGACTTTCTGGGACTAACAGTTCAGCTCCGTTCTACTACACACAAAACAGTAAAGTAACACATACATTACGTATACATTACTTGAACCACAGTTTATACCCTCCCCAGCAAGTCTGATCAGGGCCAGCACCTTAGGCTTCTCTGACACAGCAGTCAGCTCTCCTTTCTCCACACACAAACAGAGAGTATCATACAATGACATTACAAACACAGATTCTACCCTCCCCAGCAGTCTGATACGGCCAGCACCCTTGGCTTCTGACACAGTCAGCTCTCCTTTCTACACACAAACAGAGAGTATACACAAACATTAACACAGTTCTTTTACCCTCCTCCAGCTAGTCTGGTAGGCTAATCATAGGCACCTTGGCTTCCTTCTGACACAGTCAAAGCTCTTCTCACTTTCTACAAAACACAGAAATTGTTTTTTTACAAACAGGAGAGTATACAACAAATTTTTTTTTTTCATTTTTTTTCAAACATCAGTTTCTAACCTCTCCCCAGCAAGTTCTGACATAGGCCAGCACCACCTGTGGCTTCGTGACACAGTAACCACAGACTCCATACCTTTCTACAACACAAACAAAGGGGCGAGTTATACAAAAAACATTAATACACAGTTCTACCCCTCCCCAGCTGTCTGATAGGGAACAGCTACCTTGGCTTCTGGGGACACAGTCAGCTCCCCTTTCGTACACACAAAAATGTATACAAAAACACTTACACACAGGTTTCACTACCCTCCCACAGTTAGTCCGGTAGGCTAGCACCTTTGCTTCCTGGGAACAACAGTCACAGTCCCCCTTGTTCGACACACAAAAATTTATACCAAAAATTAAAAAACACGTTTCTACCATTCCCTCAGCAAGTCCTGACAGGGCAAGGCACCCTTGGGCTTTGGACTACCAACAGTCTAGGTCTTCTCCTTTATACAACCACAAAAACAGAGAAGTGAGAGTATACCAACATTAAACATAAACGGTTCTTCCCTTCACCCAGCATCGTCTGGTAGGCTAAGGCACCTGGGCACATCTGGGGGAAACAGGTCACACGCTCCCCTTTTTCTTAACACATCACAAAAAGAGAGTAGAACACCACCAATTTTTTTTAAACCAACAGGGTTTTTTTGTTTCTCGCACTCCCCAGGCTAGGTCTGGAACAGGCAAGCACCTTGGCCTTCTGACAACAGTCAGCTCTCCTTTCTAACACCACTACAATACACAGAGTATTTACTAAACTTAAACCCACAGTTCTCTAACCACTCACACCAGCAGTCCTGAACAGGCCTGCTCACTTGGCTTCTTGACACATAGTCCCAGCTTCCCCCTTCATACACACAAACAGAGGGAGTTTAAAACTAAAACATTAACACTGGGTTCCACACCCGCCCCAGCTGTATGATAGGGGGCCAGCAATCTTGAGCATTACTGGACAGACACAGTAAAAGTCCTCCTTTCTACACACACACACACAGTGAGTATACTCAATTAACACAGTTCACATTCCCCTCACAGCAGGTTGGTTAGGCTTAAGCACCTTTGCTTCTGACCAACCAGGTCAGCTTATTCTTTTCTACATACAAAACTGGAGGGAGTAATACAAATTAACCCTCTGTTCTCTACACTCCGCCAGTAGTTCTGGTAGATCATAGCACCTTGGGCTTCTGGACACAGTCCAGCTTTCACCTTTCTACACATCAAAGTATACATTCACTTCAACAGGTTCTTAGACCTCATCCCCAGTTTAGTGTTCTGGATAGGCTACTAGCACTCATGGCTTCTGGGACTCAGTCCGATCCCCTATTCATACACACAGAACACGAGAGTATTAACAACATTAAACAATCAGTTTCAATACACACCTCCCCAGGCACAGTATGGGTAGGGCCTAGCACCTTGGGCTTCTGAAATCCCAACAGTTCAGATCCCCCTTTCTACCACCACAATTAAACAGAGAGGTATACAAACAATTAAAAACAGTTTACCCCTCCCCAGTTAGTCTGGGTAGGCCTAGCACCCTTGGCTTCAGACGCCCCAGTCAAGCGCCCCTTTATACACACAAACAGATGGGATGTATTTTAACCACAAAAAATTGAACCAAAGTTCTAACCCTCCCCAGCAGTCTATGCTAGGCCAGGCACCTGGACTTTCTGAAATTCAGTTCAGCTCCCTTTTTCTACACAACAAACAGGAAGGGGAAGTATACCAACGCATTAACACAGTTTTCTACCCCGCCGCAGCTGGTCTGAATAGGCAAGACACCTTGGGCTTCTGGACACAGTATGCTCTCCTTTACACACCACACATCAGGGGAAGAGTATACAACAACAGGAACAAAGTTATACCCCTCCCAGCCACAGGGTTATGGTACAGGCTAGCCGGCTCTCTGGATCTCTAGCGACACAGTCTGGCTTCTTCCTTTCTCTTACCATACAAACAGTATACTTATTTAATAAAAACACAGTTCTACCCTCCCCAGTAGTCTTGGTAGGCTAGCAACCTTGGTCTTTCTGACATCCAGTCAGCTTCCCCTTTCTTACACACAAAGTAATACAAACACATTACACAGTTCTACCCTCCCACACACAGTCTGGTAGGCTAGCACCTTGCACATCTGGACACAGTCTAAGCTCCCTTTTACACTCAAATGGTTATTTTTATGAACACTTTTTTACACAGTTTCTTTACCCTCCCCAGCAGTCTGGTAGGCCTTGACACCTTGGCTTCTGGGAACACACCACAGCTCATCCTTTTTCTTGAACACAAACTGAATAAATTATTAAACATTAGTTATTACATTCAACACAGTTCTTACCCCTTCCCCCAATGCCAGTCTGGTAGGCCAGAGGGCTCCTTGGGTCTGTACATAAGTCAGCATCTCCTTTCTACACAACAAACAGAGAAAACCAAAGGGGGGATAGGGAAGTAATTTACATCTGTTTTTTGTAAGTTTCTACCCTCCCCAGGGCTGTTGATAGGCCAGGCCAACCTGGGCTTCTGGACCCCACAGTTCTGCTTTCCCCTTTCTTACAACACCCAAAGTATTTACCAATAAAAATTACACAGTTCTACCTCACCCCATGTAGGTCTGGTAGGGGGGCTAGCAACCTTGGCTTATGACACAATCAGCCTCCCCTTTTGCTACACACAAAAGTAGAGACAACATTAACACCAGTTTTTCCCTCCCCCGGCAGTCTGGACAGGCCAGCACATTGGGGCATTTGGGACACAGGTCAGCTCACTCCTTTCTTTAACAAAACCAATACAGAGGAGATTTACAACCATTAACACAGTTTCTACCCCTACCCCAGCAGGTTCTGGTAGGGCATAAGCACCTACATGCTTTCTGGGAACACACGTAAGGCTCTTCCTTTCTACACAACAAAACAGGAAGGAGTAGTACAACATGAACACAAGTCGTCTAACCTTACCCTGCAGTCTGGGGACAGGCCCAGCCACCTTGGCCTTCTGACCATCAGGTTTTCAAGCTCTTCTCTTCTACACAACAAACAGAGGTAGTACAAAACATTTATCCACCAGTTCTACCCTGCCCCCAGCAGTCTGGACAGGCAGCACCTTGGCTTATGACATTAGTCAGCTCCCCTTTCTACACAAAAAACCAGGAAGAGTTATAACATCTATTAAACAACAGTTCTACCGCCCCAGCCTTGTTTTTTTTTCCTTGGAATTTTTAAGGGGGGGGGGGGGGGGGGGTCCCCCCTGGATAGGACCAGCACCTTGGCTTCTGACCCCAAGTCACGCTCTCCTTATCTACACCACAAAAACAGAGGAGGTATATTCATTAAACACAGTTGTACCCTTTTCCCCCCCCCCCCCAGCATGGGTCTGGTTTTAGGCTTGCACCTTGGGCTTCTGGGATCACTCAGGTTAGCTTCTCCCTTTCTACAGACAAAAAAATAATAAAAACAGGGGAGAGTATTTTTCACAATATTTAAAACACAGTTCTTACCCTCCCCAGATAGTCCTGAGTTAAGGCTAGCACCTTTGGCTTTCTGGGACACAGTCAGCTACCCTTTCTACACACAAAGTATACAAAACTTACACACTTCTACCCACCCAGATATACTGGTAGTCTAAGCAACCTTGGCTTCGGAACACAGTCCAGTTCCCTGGTTACACACAGGCTATACAACTTTAACACTTTTCTTCACCTCACAGCAGTTCAAGACAGGCCGAGCACCTGGACTTCTTACACAAAAAGCTATCCTTGCATTATACACCAAACAGAGAGGTTACACACATTAACACAGTTCGTACCCTCCCAAGCAGGTTGACAGGCTACAGCAACACTTGGCTTCTGGATCACAAGAGTCAAGCTCTCTCCTTGCTACACACCAAAAAAAAGAGAGTATACAACATTAAACAACCCCACCAGGTTTAATTAAATACCCAGCAGTTCTAGGGGCTAGCACCTTGGGCATTGAAAGGAGTCAGCTCTCCTTTCTACACACCAAAATTCAGATGAGTTTTACATTTATTTAATCACAGTTTTTTACCCGTCCCCAGATGTATGGTAGGCTAGGCCCCTTTGCTATCTGCACAGCAGTCAGCTCCCTATCTCTACCACCAAAAAACAGAGAGTATACAACCACTTACACACAAGTTTCTAACCTCCCCAGTTTAGTCTGGTAGGCTAAGCACCCTTTGGCTTCTGAGACTTAGTCAAGCTCCCCGTTTCTATACACAATAAAGAAGAGTATTGCAACATTATACACAGTTTTCTACCACTTTCCCCAGCAGTCTGGTTAGGGATAGCCCACCTTGGCTTCTGCACCGATAGTTAGCTCCCCTTTCTATACACAAAAATAAAGAGGGGGAGTCATGACATACAAGTATCGCCAAACAGTTTTTCTTTACCCTCCCATATAGGGTCTGGTATGGGACTAGAGCACCTTGGCTCTCTGACACTGGTCAGGGCTTACCTTTTCTACACACACAAAGAGTATACTAAAAACACTTAGCAAAAGTTATAAAACATCCACAGGAGTAGTCGGGTTTTGGCTAAAGCATCCTCTGGCTTACTGGGGGACCACAAGGGGTCGGGCTACCCTTTCTTTAACAAAAAGTATATAACAAATAACAGTTAAACACCAGTTGAACCACTCCCCAGGCAGTCTGGGTGGCTCAGACAACTTGGGGCTTGTCTGACCCCAGTCAGGGCTTTCCGATTCTACATACACAAACCAGTGAGAGGTAAATACAATAAATTAAACACAAGGTTCTACCTCTCCCAGCTGTCTGGTCAGGCTAGGCTCCTTGGCTTCTGGAAACAGTCTCCCTCAGAATCCCCTTTCTTTACACACAAATATAGTGGTGGGGGGAGAAGGGAGGGGGTGGGGGAAACACGTACACAGGGCTACCCTCCCAGCTGTCTGGTTTTAGGAACTAGCACTGGCTTCTGACACAGTCAGGTCAGGGTCCCGTTTCTACACACAAACAGAAGTGAGTATACACAAATTAAACCCATTAAAACAGAGTTCTTTACACTTAACCTGCTAGGTCTGTTAGGCTAGCAGAACCTTGACTTCTGCGGAAACACGGTTTAAGCTCCCCTTTTCTACATAACAAAGTAAATACAACACTTACCATAAATCACTTACACCAGTTTTATTCCCTCACACCAGCTTGGTTTAGGTAGGGGATAAGGCAACCTGTGGGGCTTTTTCTGACACAGGTTTCGAAGCTACCCATTTCCTACAACAAAAAGTATACAACCTTTAACACACAGTTCTTACCTCTCCGCAGGCAAGTCTGGTTAGCCTTAGGGCACCCTGGTTTATGGGGACCAGACAACATCAGCTCCCTTTCTACACAACAAACAGCAGTGAGTTTTACTACAATCATTATACATCCAAGTTCTACCCCTCCCCAGCAGTCTGGGTAGGCTAGCACCTATGGCTTCTGTCATCAGTTTCAGCTGCATCCTTACACAACAACCAAACAAGAAAGAGAGACAACAACATTAACACAGTTTATTTACCCTTCCCCCAGCGGGTTCGACAGGCCAGCACCTTGGGCTTCTGAACCCACCAGTTCAAGCTCACCTTTTCATACCCACACAAAAAAACAAGTATTATAACATTTAACGGAGGTTCTACACCCCTCAGCAGGTCTGGTTTAGGGCTAGCAACTTGGATTCTGACAATTTTAGTCTAGCTCTCCTTTCTTCTAACACTAACACACAGAGAGTTTTACATTAATAAACACAGTTCTTCGCCACTCCCATCTGTCTGACCGGGCTAAGGGATAGCCACCTTGGCCTTCGGACACAGGTCTGCTTCTCCCAATTCTTACACACAAACAGAGCGAGTATTAAAAATCATTAACCCACAGTTTCTACCCTTTTTACCCCCAGCCAGGTCTGGTAGGACATTGAACCGTTGGCTATCTGACGACAGTCTGCTCTTTCCTTTTCTACGCAACACAATAAAAACTAGAAGAAGTATTACCAACCATTAAAAACACAGTGTATCCTCCTCCCCAGCCGATCCTGGAAGGGCCAGCCACTTTTGTGTTCTGGGGGAAACAGTCCAGTTCTCCTTTCTACACACAAACTAGAGATGGTATAACAATCATTAACAACAGTACTACCCTCCCCAGCTGTCTGGAAAGTTTTCACACATTTGGATTGCTGACACCAGTCAGCTCCTCCTTTCTACTATATTTTGGAACCATATTTTCAAAAAATCATGTGTATATGGTAGAAAAAAAAGCTCATGAGAATGGATTTTTGTGTTTGGTCTAGCGTCTAGTAATTTCAGAAGAGTAGTTGAGGAGGATTGTGTAAAGTCTTTTCTAATTACAGGCTTATCCCAGTTTTATTAAAAACAAGTAGATCAGTGATAAAGAAAAGGTTGGGGCTCTAGTATTAAAGTACATTGTTCCAGTTGAGGGATAAACTTTGTTCATTCATGATCAAACATACACAGGGGGCCAATCTGACCAGTAATTGCTCCACATTGTATTTCACACTAAGGTAAAGAACACAAGCTACCAACTTTGAATGCTTAAGATTGAGAACGTTTATTATTTTATTTCTCCCCAATGATTTATAACAATTTATGCTTTATATCCCATATAGTGGCGCGGCCCCTTTTGAGGCTCCTACGGCGACAAGCCACCACCGTTTCTATACAATTTTGGTCCCTTTCACCCATTGGATGCTTCAGACTAACTTAGAACAATCAAATTCCTTCACACTTCTACGGAAAAGGGAAAGAAAGGCTTAGTTAGAGGGGGGATTTTGCTATAATTTCCCCTATTTAGGCCCTGGGGGGAGCAAGACCGCAAACTGTTTTATACAAACGATATGAATCCTTTTACATAAACATAGGGTGATTCTTCCAGACCGAAATTTAGATAACAACATAACAATCCCTTACATTGCTTACAAGAAGAAGGAAGGATTTTTAAAATGGTTTGCTTTGATATATTCACCCTTATTTAGGAGCCCGCATTCACTCAGAGCCACTGGGGGGACAGGCTCACGGTTGATTACAAACAATTGGTTTTCCCTCTCAAACTATTGAAGGCTACACGCACGGGAAAATGAGAAATAAAGTCAAAGCTTACAGACCACAAAAATTTGGTCAAACATCTTTTAGCTCCGTTTATGGATTAGGGGAAAGGAATTATTTTGTCGGGAAAGTTGGATTGGTCAGATTGAAAAAACACAAACTAAACCATGGGGACATAGATCATCAGCACCATTGGTGGGCCCAAGTGAGCCATTTGTTAAAAATAATTAGTATACACTTACCCAGATTGTTCTAGTCGATGTTTCTTTAATCGGTTACATTTAAAAATTTAGGTTTTTCTATTTCTTTCCTGATGGATTTCCTGACAGTTTTTTCAATCGTTCTTCGTTCGTGTCTGAAGGGATTGATCCTAGTGAGGAAAAAACACTTTTCCTCACATGGAAAGAGATGGGATGTAATTGAACACACAAGAGTAATGCAAAAGTGCAAAATTCTTTGGTATACAATTATCTTGTGATTTAATCTATTAATTTTAAAAATGAGTTTATCCTTGTTTGAATATTTTCTATACATCCAAAAATATATACTGCATGTGTTGGTACATTTTGGTGCATTAAAGATGGGGGGCTTTTCTGGGTCCTTTGAGTTGTGTGACCTGTTCTCGGTAAATATCACTTCTCACCAAATTGTGCTGTAGACGTGGGAGTTTTTGATTTAACCGTAACGGCTCCAACTCATGTGTGACACTTATTCAAACTGCGGTCGTGCCTAAAAGCAAGATTGCTAACAAATTCTGTAAATAAGCAGGGAATGGTTATAACATGATAATTGAGCGGGAACCACTTAAGTTTGGTAATATCCATACGCACACTGTTCGAAAAACCATGTTCAATTCCTAAATGTTGGCCCAGAGTTATTAGTAAAAAAATTGAAAACAAAAATGATAGAGCGAAATATGAATGAGTGAAATCAAACAGAAAGGGAAAAAACAAATTACAGTTTAAAATCTTTTTCAGTTATCATTCACGTTATGATGTCAAAGTGCGAAGAATTTATATTATGGAATTTTGGGTAATTTTTAAGCCACGGAAAATCTTTGGTGAGTTGTGGTTTTAAAAAAAAAGGAAAATCCTAATTATCCTTAGCAAAAAATAAAATTTCCATTATATCCAAAAAAACTTATTTTGCCATTTAAATTATATTTTTTCGTAAAATTTGTAAAAAATTATAATAAGTCTTAGAATGAAAAAAAGATAAATATTTAACTCTTTAACCTGTTCATGCTATTGAGTTCTTCACTTATTATGCACTTAAAAAATACTAAATTTTGCGTTTGATACTGTGTAAAAATGGCATATTTCTATGTTTTTTTCTTGCTGCATTTAAGCACCTCACGGTGGGATTTTTACGGTATTTTTAAAGATTATCAACTGTAGAACATAGAACAAATGAGGTTCAATAGTATCTACGTTTCTTTTCAAAAAAAATCAAAATTAGTTTCTATATCATGATTACCAATGTATCGTTCATCTTAAGGTTGTATTAATTAATTATTTGCATTGAAGGAGAAGTAGCCAAGGCGTTAATGAAACTCCCAAACTGACACGATTGCTATTTTGGTTACCAATTTTTTTCACGGAAAGCGGATGGGGGGGTGAAAAACATTTAGTTGATATTGTATATTTTCTTTCTAAATCTTGATTTTGTTGAATTTATGGTAATGAAAATAAAAGTATAAAAATTAATAGATAACAAACATTCTTTAAAAAAAATTATCTTTTGGTCTGCAAACGTACATTCAACAAAATTTTAAATATTCTAACACTGAAAAACTAAAAAAAATCAAAACACCAACCTTTCAACTAGTATCTGTGTGTAGGTTAAACATTTGGGGACTCTTTTGGGCTTGCCTTTGTGTAAACTTCTCATTATTTGGTATCTGCGGTTAAGTTGGTCAGAAAAGGAAATTTCTAAAAAAAACCCATTTCTCTACTCTTATTTTCTGTCGTACAAGATGAGCCCTGAAAATATAAAAAGATTATACTCATGTACATCGATTCTTTATACCATAACTATGGGCAAATTTAGATAAATAAAACAAATGGTATAAACAATAAAACCTATTCCTTTTTCATAAAATGATCCAGGAATTCTCTTGATGCACTATTATTTACTGCGATTCTACACAGAGCAACAGCTGAAATGTAAATGCCAGAATTTTTGGAGTGTCATTGAATGGTAGCCACAAACAACATTTCAAAAAAGCGATTGCAATATGGAATTAATTATTAATACATCTGTCTGTAATGTTTTTCCTGTTACACAAAGTTTCATCTTGAGCGACTCAATTCATCTAATCGAGGACACTAACACTGTCCTAAAGGAAAAAAGAAATAACACACGCCCCTGGGGGACTATAAAGTCGTCGCATTCTAACTTCACACTCTCTGAGGCAGGAAACCTGGGTTATCAGCTGTGCGTGTGCTGGTCAAGGTACAGATTGGGGAACGATACTCAGTTGTTGTAAGAAAAACACCCAGGACGTAGCTAAATGAATTACATCTGTGCGAGAGTTTGGGCTTTTACTCCCGTAATGGATCTTACATTACTGAGCTAACATCAATAAACATTAGGGGACATAAAAATTGCAAAGAAAGGGAAAAACAATTGTTTATAACAGCATCAATGGCATGTTTTACATTTACACTCACATCAGAAACAGTGGAATCTCCACATAATCATAAAAAACATGTTTACTATTATACTGTTGCTGCATGGCTATGCTCAAGTGAAAAAACAGTTCAGGCAAGAAAAGTTAAAATGTGGTAAAAAAAAATGGTAAGAATGTATCCAGTATTAAAAATTCTTATGAAATAGAACAAATATAAAATCTTTCCCGTTCAAAATACCTCTCTGCAGCAGCAGAATACAATTCATTTATAGGTATAAGGATCCTAAATAAAACGCCCTACCGACTCGGCTTTATTGTTCGTGGTTACTTTTTTAGTGCAGACATCGCATGCTTAAGGAGTTAGAGGCGTGTTTATTTTTTAATATAACCTTTTTCATTATTTTAACATAGTCAGGAAATATTGGCAATCGTAAAGCAAGGGGGGGAGAATTTTGGTCGTCGTTTATAGTATGGTGAGTAACTTGGGGAAAGGCATATGAAAAAACGCAATTTAGGATGGTTGTTTTTATTTGCCGAAACTACATCACCTGTGTAATGATTGATCTTTTTCTGAACCAGTTTGGCACCATTGAACATTAAACCTCAGAGGGGGGGATTAAAAATCTTTGTTGCGTATTCTTTTCCAAAAGTTATGGTCATCGGGCAAGGTTACGGAATGTGTAATAATTGGCTGTTTGTTTGATGAGGGAAATGGCGCACACTGAAACGGATTTTGGGGACCCAGCTTGATCATTCCAACCCTACACCATTCAGCAATCCAAAAAGTCCGATCTCGAGACTTTGATCTTACCAACCCTGGTAAAATTACAGCGAGTAGCATCAGTACATCTCAATCAACCAAGTTATAGGCATATAAAATATTACATTTAGTCGATTAATTCAGTATACCAAGTACCAATTACCAACAAGAAAAAAAACACGATAATTAGGTTTGAGGGTTACTCACACTAAAGCATAATAAATATCTAAGTATATGGCCAAGATACATTAAGGTATTAGATAAGATAGTTCTTTGTGAGCTAGGTTTTAAGGCCACCTTTAGGGACCATTCATCATCCACCAAGCCACTCCTTTTAGGTAATAGACAAAAAGATGAGGGGGACTTTTCAAGGAGGCCCACTAAAATGTTACAAACTTTCTTTTACTAATAAAATTAAGCTAGTATGTAAACCACTTTATAGAAATAGCTTTCTGATTTTAATATATTTCTCTCAAAATAAATTATTGCTCATTGACCTAGAGGTTGACCCATGAACTAACTAGGAAATATTTTAAATTTAAAGGACATGATGCGAACTTTGTAAAACATTACACCGCGCAAAACTGAGGGGAATTTGTACGCAATAAGAAAAGGGATAACCGGGGGACAAATTTCACGAAACTTTCTAAATTGCAGGACATATTAAAAAAAAAACTAGTGAAACATGCAAGGAAGGAATTGAAGGAATGGCATGTGGGGACCATTTTGCATTATCTAAAAAATTGCGCTCTCTTTCTTGTTCAAAGATAGTGTTGCCAATGATGGGAGGGTACACATAATTAAACTTTCAATTTTCATTTAGAAGCTTTGGTTTACAATATGGCGTTTTCTATTGTGGAAGGGTGTGTTAGAGGCAAAATTCTGTTTTGAAAATTCCACAACACAATCTACAAGTTGAATAG
>NW_027188480.1:0-21385 GCF_041381155.1 Argopecten irradians | reverse complement strand
GGTCGGTAAATAAAGAAGAAATCGTGAATTAAAAACTTTTTACTTTACGATTGCGCTTCTCAATTTTATAAGTTATTATTTTAAAATGAATCTTTCCGTCCTTTTGTATGGGCGCTGCTTAAGCATTCCGTGTAAAATGGAATATTTCATACTATTGATTTTGATTGATACATAACTCTATTTACCATATACGTATCGTATAGATTATAGATACCATATATCACCATGGGATGTGTTAATTACACGTGTGTCCTAACACCCCTTCCTCCTTCCGCGGTGAGTTATGTACCTGTATACTTCACAGCTGGTTGCATGTGTGGAGAGTAGAGCCATATAGTGAGTAAAATACAGGTAAGTTGATAACTATCGATACAGAAATGTCAGCAAAAATTGGAAGACAGCATTGGAAAGGGAATAATCCAATCTCAATTTTGGTGTATGATATTTAGGAAAGATCGGGAAATAAAGAAGAAATCGTGAATTAAAAACTTTTTACTTTACGAATGCGCTTCTCAATTTCATAAGTTATTATTTTAAAATGAATCTTTCCGTCCTTTTGTATGAGTGCTGCTTAAGCATTCCGTATAAAATGGAATATTTCATAGTATTGATTTTGATTGATACATAACTATATTTACCATATACGTATCGTATAGATACCATATATGTACCTCACAAATTACGCAGTGTTTGTGTGAGCATATACACTTAAACACAATACAAAGTACTATTTTTTTTCTTCGATTTGGTCTTATATTTATGGAAAATTGATCTAATAATTCTGAACAAAATTGTCTAGAAATACATGCCATAGTTCGTGTACTAATTCCCAAACCCCCTATTTTTTGATGACATCAGTCTATAGAGACCGTCTTATTTAAGACTTCGTGTCTAATTTGGTGACCGAGTCGAATATTGCAGCGGTGATCTAATTTTCAGTGGCGGGTCTAATTTTGATGACCCAAGCCTAATTTTATAGTGGTGGTCTAAGTTTCAGTGACGAGTCTAATTTTTAGCGACTGGGTCAAATTGTGATGGCTCAGTCTAATATTACAGCAATTATCTAATTTTAACGACCGGGTCGAATTTTGATGACCTCAGTCTAATTTTATAGTGGTGGCCAAATTTTCAGCGACCGGGACTAATGTTAGTGACATCAGGCAAATATCATAGAGACGGCCTTGGGTCAAATATTGAAGGTTCAAAGGAGTTCATTGACATGTCCTTATTTTGTGTTTTAAAGTTTCTCTACTAGTTTGAATTTTGACACCATTTTCTAAAAACAAATATCACTTATTATCTATGTCTTAAATTTATTCGACGGCCGAATTACGACGACCTTATCTAAACTTGCCATCACTAGCTAGTATAGTCTATTTCATCGTGCACCTGTCTTAAATTATAGCCAGGTCTAAAGAAAATAGTTTGAGGTCGATAACTAATAGAACGGTCTTGTGTATGTATAGTGTATCGTCTCTAATGTAGCTTACGACCGCTTTATAGCTATACCAATATACTTCCAAGAATTCATGTTTACAAGGATTGATGTTTACAATAAGAACTTAAAATAAAATCGGTTTCTAAATATAAGTTTCATACACATTGTGAAATGAAAATGACTTTTATTTTAAGATAAATGTGTGCAACCCTCATCCGCAGACTACACTCTTCAGCCTCCCGCTGTGATAGACAGATTTACCTGTGTCCGGCCAGCTAACTGGTCATCGGAAGCAAGGACGAATAAATCCATGTCGGAAGATTATCCAGAAGCCGTCAGTATCATCTGTCTCTGGCGTTAAGTTATACGTAATATTGTTCATTAATAAAATTCTTGCAATATTCCGGACGAATTTTACGTAGATATGTCGTCACGTGCCGAAAAATGTCCAAATATAACCACTGCAGCTTGCCACGTATGTGTTGTCATAGCGACGGCTGCCCCAGATCATAGCCACGGGCGTTTACCTGTAGACTTTTTTTCAAAATGTAGGGTGTGCAGTCAGTTATGGTTTTTGATTATCGATAGACATCATGTCTGTGAACATTTAGCAGCACCATTGAAATTTCGATGATGAGTTTTATTTATATATTCGTCCCTGATATATTATCATATATCGTGAAGTATTATTTCGTATTATTTACAATAATAAAATTAAACCAACCTTGTATACAGGCGGAGGAAACTTTCAAGCTGTGACAATGATTTTATTTTCATACATGTAAACATACCGTTGTGTAAATATTACGAACTAATATTTCTGCTACCGATCTTGGTAATTAAGGGAAAAGTCAATTGTTTTCTGTAATCAAAAGTAATTATTATTTCTTTGGTAAAATTCCAATATTCCCAGTGACTACACATACACATGAATACATGTATCATATCAAGGACTGATACGTCCTTCATTATGTTATCCAAGACCCGACCCGGATAAGCTGATATCTCCTAGTTCTTTCATGATATATGGCATGATTCTAAACCGAACGTTTTGTATATAAGTAATTATGTCTAACAATATATCTTGAGAGCAGATTTATTTCATTTTCGTGAATTGGCGGCTTTAATTATACATATAAAAGTTTTGAGAACCGCCATAACACAAATACATATATGTATCATTTAGTGGAGTGATATATATCGATCCATTTTTTCTGACAAAAAAACCCATTCAGCTTTCATACTGTACATGACTTGTTCATATTTTGCTGAAATTCATTCATTAATTAGTGTCTTTATTTATAAAACAGATCATGCACGGATGTGAAGAAAAAACTGAGACTAGAGACTTCTTAGCTGATGTCACGCTGTGTTGTAATCTCTAACTGTATACTTCGCTGGTCAACATCGTCTCAATACGGTCTCATGAGAGGGGCCAGATTACGTAAGAAAGAGAAACTATCCACGGGAGTGAGCAAATTGACCATCATGTAATTTCAATTCACACTGTACACAGGTCTTGGCCCAATTTGTACATTACATATAGCAAGTGTATCATGTGTATGTATTTTTCAATCAGATTGATGTATTTATACTAGGAACAGTAATATTATTTACAGTGGCATATCGAAAAAAGAACTATTCAAAAGCAAGGATTTATAAGTGAAAACTAATAATTCCTTATCAAAAGTAATGCATAATGTCAGAAATGATATTTCTGATAATTGCTAGATTTCGGATATTCAATTCTTTGTGAGTTTTGGTCAATATCGACCATTATTTGATATACATATGATAATAATGATAATTCATATGACCAATAAACGTACTGCATCACTCTGTAGATGATTGCTTAAAACAGATATTTAGAATATTTTGATATACTATCCAAATCTTTGCTTTAAAGAAAGAAAATCACGTATATTGAACAGAACATATTCAAATGAATATCAGGATTACGAGCCGCACACATCTAATACGTATACAAGGTGATCCCTTTAGACTCTTATTTTAGCATTAGTTCAAATGCAATACTTCGTAATATATTCATATAATCATATCATCATCCTAATTGGTCAAGAAGCTTATAGCTTAATCATACCGAGGATCAGGTATAATTGTGTGTGTGTATATATATAGTTGTAAATTATCATAGCCCCATATCAGACATACATTATTTGTACTTTACACTACAAAACAGCCCACTGCCGGTAATGACGTCACAAGTTCGGTTATTCCCCCAAATCAGCAGTCGCATGAGTCGTTATACAGGTACAAAATGAGCAATTTTGAGGGAGGTATCTCGGTATAGCGGCCGATTTTTATGCGGTTTTGATATCATTGTCAGGAAATTTAACAGAATAAAATATCAAAATATAATTTTCCTTTCCGTGTACAACATAAGCGAGTCAACATGAGCCATATGAGCGAGGTACTTCGACAGCGGTATCGTTGCCAAGACCAAGGACGTATATGAGACTTATAAATCCTTGCCCAGACGATTTTTCCTGAGATGTGCATAAGGCCATGCGATTTTTACGGGTTTTCTCGTAATTAATTTAAACGGCGCTTTAATTTCAGCTAAATTTAAGTGTCCGAATGAGAACCAGAGAGACAGCGATTGGCGATATATGACTGTTAATTAACTAAATCTGCCGATATATTTGAAATCTTCTGATCCATAGTACGTGTTTAGTGAATAAAAGGATAACATTAATTTATTAATTTTTAATTCATATATATCTAGAGATTCTGCACTATATGTGCACTACCTGTGATGTCAAATACCAGTACATGGTTTCGCTGGTATGTGATAGAGTAACGACTCCATTTTTCTTCATCAACTTTTTATTATGTCATTTCTAATAAACAAAACATATAAATTCCGGAATTCCGGTCAATTCTTATAAACTAAAACAAGATACGGAATGCGGTGAAAGGAATGGTTGTTATCTCCCTTTGACTGTATGCACTTTGTATCCCAGTATTAATTATTACATATACACCACATCCGGGCCACAACTTCAAAATTTGGAAGATATAACATCGACAAATTTTACCACTGGGTACAAAGTGAAGAGGCAATACTAAGATGAAAACATATGATACTAAATTTAAGGCATTATGACTGATGTATGCAATTACAAATTCACATTGAAATACATCATCAAATATGGCATAGTGGAAAAAGACAATGTAGACAACTGCTACCCAAGTCTTAGCCAGGGAGAAGTGCAAATCTCATAAAAAAAATACCATACATGATAAAAATTATGGAAGCATTGAAATCACATACATTCTCACATGTTTACAATTAAAGTAGGCTAGCCGAAATATTAATTCTACACATTTTCTCTACAGATTCATACATATTCAAAATATTCCATAATATTAACCATATAACACTATGACTGGCTCCACATGTACAATATATAGCACCATAATGTGTAGTGAACATAGTATGTAATGCAGTCAACAAAGACTTGTAAACATTAATTATATGCCTTATAGTAATATGTCACTTATTGCATACCATTCAACTGGATAAAGTACAGTCACAGATATATGGCTTGGTAAACATTAAGGGTATTCTGTGCCTTTCTTTACACTTGTATCAGAAATGGGAAATATTAAATCACAAAGTGTTAAATTGAATAAAGTCACCACCAATTCAATCAATCATAGACCTTTTTTTTTTTTTGTAAAAAAAAAAAAAAAAAACTTTTTAAGTCTGTGGTAACATGAAAATTTTAGAAACAGAGAACAATTCAAGGAAACTGATAATTCAACAACTTTGAACAGTATGAAACAACTTCGAACAATCATATTCCATTAAACTCATGATCAGTAACAAAAATCTGAACATGAACTCATATACATGGTACAAAAATGTCTTCAATATGGTATTCAAAATAGCCATTATTCAAAATAACTACATTTGTAGGTTGAAACTAGACTGAGTAACCAAGTTGATGCAAAAGCCATTACATCTAATGAAGCATTGGGGGTTGAGACTTAAGAAGGGCATTTCTGGCTTTAGTGTTCAAGTCACTGAATGGGATCCACATGGCATTCTGAGCAGGTTCCCCGGCAAATTGTACAAGATACTCAACAGAGTCACCATTCTTGCGTTGTCCGATAATTTTCTTGACTTTGTAATAAACGTCCTCAGATAAAGAACTTTCCTCAGAAGAGATAGAAATGTCTACAGTGTCACGATACCTAATCGGTTTTTGACGTTTCCTGACCGGACGATTGAGATTCGGAAGTGGTGGTGGAGGTGGCGCTTTGGGAACCACAACTGGAGTCTGTAGGATGGGTTCAGGTTGAAGATTTGAGGTTTGAGTTGATGAGTCTACAGACTGAGGTATGTCCTGGTGAGTGGTTATCGAGCCGAGTAAGAAAGGCTGTGGATTGGGTTCACGAACGTAGGCCATTTTCACTTGATCCACATGAACAGGAGTAGTAAGAACCTCCTTGGAAGTAGGATGACGAAGTAGCAAAGTATGTTGGGATGCAAGTTTGTACACAACATATGGTCCACTGTACATGTCATGCAGTTTTTTTCCTGGCCCAACATGATCGCGTAAACGGTATACATAGTCCCCTTCATGAACATCCAACGGAGATCCTTCTTTGCGACTGTTGGCTTTTGCAACCATTTTGCTCTTTGACTTAGCGACATTATCCTCAACTTCTGTCCGGATATTTGCTAGCTGGTCAAGCATTTGTGTCATGTAAGTATCAACATTTTCTGGAAGTGGGTTCACTGACACTGGTATCTCAGTCAGGGGGAACTGTGGGCGACACCCAAATACCACTTCATAAGGGGAATAACCCGTACTTGCGTTTATGGCAGAGTTCAAACTAAAAACACATCCTGAAAGATCATCATCCCATGTACGTGTATCCTTGCGAACTCGAGCTGAAATGCGTTCTGCTAAAGTAGAATGAGTGCGTTCACAGGCGCCGAGGCAATGATGAGCGTATGGAGGTGTAAACTGTTGTTGGATTCCAAGTTGCTTACAGACCAAATCGGTGACATGAGCTGTAAATTCTGTGCCGCGATCGGTGATAAGAGTATTGCAAACGCCATACAGGGTGAAGATCTCGTAGAGACATGTAGCAATAGACATGGCATCCTTTCCGGCAAGTGGTTTAGCCACAAGGAATTTACTGTACAAATCCACAGCTGTCAATACGTATGTATTGCCTTTGTAGGATGTAGGCAGTGGACCAAACAAATCTGCCTCCCAAACTTGAAATGGGGCTGATGGGGTAGGGAATGCAGTGATGCCATTTTTAGTATGACGCTGGGTGATCTTCCGGCGTTGACACTGGGGACAGGAACGCACATAATCAGGTATGATGGTAGCCATACGTTTGAAAAAGTACTTCTCTTTCACTTTGTCAACTGTATCCTGAATTCCGCCGTGACCAGCCATAGGAGAGTCATGATGAAGTTCAAGAATTGTCTTGTACAACGCCTCCGGGACAACCAGTTGGTAAGGGTTCATATGACGCGACCGTTTAGACTTTGGCACACGCGAATGAAACAAAACTCCATCAACCATAATGTAGTCATTGGCCTCGAGAATAATCTGTCTAGACAGTTTTTGTGAGGTAGGAAGCACACCGTGTTCGAGATAGGCAACGAGTGGTTTGAGACCTAAATCGTTGTGTTGAAGCACGGAGAGATCCTCTCGTGTGAACTTTGCTTTGGAAAGCAATTCTGATGTATCATGAAAATCAGTATCCCTGGCATCAGAAGACCTATCATCAATATTAGTATCAGAAGTGTCAATAGTGTCCGCAGTATTGTCAGGGTTTCCCTCCGGAACGGTATCAGTACATGTAGTCACATTGTATTCTCCTTGTTCAGAATCAACCTCTGTGGTTATGTCAAACTGGGGTCTTTGAACATCGGAACAGTCAATTTCAGTACTAGTATTGAACACATTGGGAGTAGTGATATCACAGTCAATATTCTGTAGTTTTACTATAGTTAGCTGTGTTACTGTCACTTTGAGTAGGAATACAGATGTCCGTTGTTTCTTTTGCAATACAATCTCTATCTGTAAGTTCAGTGTCACAATCACAATCCGTACCTGTTTGTGTATTGGCATGAGCAGAGGAAACATCATCAGCTGGTGTATTGTATTGTTTGCATGAAGGTTCATCCTGAAGCGATGTTTCCATATCAGGCTGCCTCAATGTTTTCACACGACGCTTGAGACGGTGACATAGACTAGGCTGATCATGTTCCTCCTCTGTGTCTGCATCATATTCAAAAGCTGGGTCTAAATCAACAGGTTTGTAAGAAACAACCACATTGTTAGTTTCAGCAGCCCTGGAATTGTGCAATAAATCTTGTAAGAGATCACCTGAAGGTAGTCGTATGGTCGGTAGAGTTTCTTCAACAGATGGGAAATATGGATCCTCCTCATCTGGACTAGCCTCTAAGACTGGAAGATTGGGAGACGGGTGACAACGAGATAGGGCATCTGGTACAACCATCTGCGACGCTGGTTTGTACTGGATCTCAACATCAAATTGCTGAATGATTGCAAGCCATCTCTCGTAAATAGCACCGCGAAGCTTGTTTTGTTGTAGAGGTCTAAGAGCTTGATGATCACATTCAATAATACAATGACTGCCTCGAATATATGATGCACAGTCTGTCACAGCAGTAACTACCCCTAAAAGTTCCAACTTTGTAGGTCCATAAGATTGCTGCCAACGATTTAGACCTTTAGATCCAAACCGTATGATATGTGGGGTCTTGTCATCTTCGTAAAGCTGGTAAAGCATGTAGCCAAGTCCTTTACTTGAAGTGTCCACAGAAATGTGAAAAGGAACGTCAAATCGTGGGAATGCGAGGACACTAGAATTCATCAACAACCCCTTGAGTTTTTGAAATGCTTCAGAATGTTCCTTACGCCAGATAAATTTTGCAGATTTTTTCAACAAAGCATGTAATGGCGATGATAAAGCACTGTAATTGGGAATGAACTTCCGGAACCAATTTAGTAATCCAAGCGCACGCCTCAACTCCTTTACATTTGTGGGGATGGGATAATGTTTGATGGCCTCAACACGGTCTGCGGGTGGTCGAATACCATACTTAGAGATCTCATGACCTAGGAAGATTGCTTTGTTACATGCAAATTTACATTTTCGAGGTCCGAGTCGAAGTCCAGCACTGCGAAACCTATATATAAAGTACCTCATTGATGTCTTTCAAATGTTGTTCAAAAGTCTCATAGACTATAATGGCATCGTCTAAGTAACATAGCACAGATTTGAACACTAGGCCCTTCAGAACTTTGTCCATTAGAAGCTGGAAGCTATTTGGCGCAGTTTTCAATCCCATGGGTAGTCTCAAAAATTTGTATGTCCCAAAACATGTATTAAATGCAGTTAAATTAGAGGACAAGCCAGAAATACCCATTTGAAAAAAAACCTGAGCTCATATCAATGGAACTAATATAATTCGGTGTGACATGGCTAAATGACTCTGTCAACTCTTGAACATCAGGTATATGATAAACAAAATCTTGTGTTTGGCTATTCAGGTATCGAAAATCACAACAAAATCTGTATGAACTGAGGTGACTCTCTTTTGAACCTGGTTTCACATGAGATCCATTTGTACTTTTTCTCTTTGCCACTAACACTATAGGGCTTGTGATGGGGACATTATCACTTTCATGGACAGGGGCAATAACTCCTTGAGAGAGGAGTTCATCAAGTTGAGATCTCAAAACCTCTCGCTTATCAGGTGGGAGCCGATAGGGGCGCTGGTATTTGGAAACAAAATTGGGTTTGAGATGGATTTCATGTTCCACTAAGGTTGAAAAACCTAAAGAAGGACTAGACTTTGTAACAAATACATCTTTGTTGTTATACAAGCATTGTTTCAATTGACTTGATTGTACCTCAGACAAAGAATTAGATGTATTAAAATCAAAGTTTGTACAAAATTCATCAAAATCCGACACATTTTCTGGAATACCTTTGTTAGCATCTTCTACCCTGGCATTGTTACACATTTTGACAGGTATTACACAGAAAGATTCATCCAACACAGCAAAGTCCGCCAACACCATACCTTTAGCGAGGTGAATAATGTCATTACCAGGGTTAAGAATTTTGATAGGAATTGTACGATTGGCTGGTATGGTGGTGACTGACCTAGCCAGGAGGAGACCTTTGTCTAAAAGGCTTTTATGAGCTTTAACAATACCCTGGACACCCATGAGAGATTTCTTTGGCAATTTACCCTGTATAATCACTTCAGTATTTGGTTCGACCTTGACAGGTTGCATACATTTGACCTTGACCTTATTCTTCATACTAGTTCTCAGCATATGGTTACCTGAGGTAAAATCTAACACTAACCCTTTGCTAGACATGTAGTCAGTCCCTATAATAAAGGGATGTGATGTGTTTTCAAAGATATGAACCTTAAATGAATGGTTGCCATGAGGTGTTTGACCTTTGACCTTTCCAACACCAATCACCTTAACTTGTTGAGCATCAGCAACCTGTACAGATATATCACATTGCTGTAAAGGACCTTTACAAATCTGTGGTATCATATTATAAAATTTGGCACTCATGACTGATATACTAGAGCCTGAATCTAGGAGAGCAGCTACTTTCATACCTTTGAAATGTACAGGCATATGCAAAAAATTATTTTCACAACATTTTGACTCTGAAAAATCAGAATCTGAGGTATTTGTGCTAGATTCTGTATCACTGTCAGTATTACAATCAGAATGATCAGTTTGTTTATTAGATTGTAAGTAAATTGTCTCTCGCCATGGTACAGGGGACATACTTCTGTGACGTCGCGCGGTATTTATTTGCTTCCCGAGGGGACGCGCTGTTGCTCTGGCCTCGGGAAATGCCGGTTTCCCTGGTTCTGATTAAATCGACAGTATGCTGCGCGATGTCCGTACTGCGAACAGAATGGACAGTTCATATGAGGGTCCGGGACCCCATTACCTGACCAAGCACATGCACGCTGAATGTGTCCATGTCCTCCACATGCATAACAAGTGCGGGAGTTCATGTTGGTGTTCTGTGGATACTGGCTTTGCTCCCTTTGAGGTGGCTCATGGTGTTGTACATACATAATGGGTTGCTCCCTTAGGGGCACTGGCTCATGGCGTGGTCCATACAAGTGTTGTTCCCTTGGGCTTGGCTCATAATGTTGTATGTGTGATTGTTCCCTTAGAACTGGTTGATATTGTGGTATGTGTCCCTGGTCCTGACAAACACAACAACTCTGGGAAATCATGTTAGTGCTTCTGGGAGTTTGCTCCCTGGGGGGCATCGAATATTGCTGTCCATCTGATCTTACCACTGTCCGAAAACCATATGCCTCCCCTGCTTTGGCAACAGTGAGCACATCTGCAAATGTTTCACAGCGTCCAACTCGAACATGAAAAGCTAAAGCTGGGGGTAGCCCATTGATGAATTTGTTTATCAAGTCTCTCTCTGGTTTATGGAGTTTTCTCCCCTTTTCTAAGATGAGCTTGAAAAATCTTCTAACGGTTGGGAGGGTGACAGGGTAATGGCGTCAAATGCTGCTGATTCCATTATGAGATGTGGGTCGAGGTGCGATTTGTTGATATAGGTCTCTTTAAAGTCCGCCTGAATGGAAGTCCAGGACGTCCGAGTTGCCTCAGACAATTGGCCGAACCACACTAATGCTGGGCCTTGTAAATGTAAATGAAAAGCAGCAATGCATCGATCAAGGTCATCGTCGATTGCATGGAAAACAGTGTAGGAACGAAATTCATTCAAAAATTTCTCAGCATTCTCGTTGGAGTAGCCGTGGAATTTGGCAAGAGTCAAATGATCACTGTGAATCGGAACACGTGGTGCAGGCATAACGTTAACGTTTGATCCCGTTGGCAAGACTGGTAAAACTGGGATATGGTCTGCTAAATTATAATTGCTGGACAAATTTTGGGGCGTCAATATTGGCGGTCCCTGATTATGATGTGGGGTTATGAATGGAGTGGAAAATGCAGTATCTATCTGAAAATCCGGATGCCGCTTTCATTAGAATATTCCTCCGCGGCAAACCACGCTGGGTCATCTTGTGATGATGTACAGTATCGATTTTACAATTATAATGATATATAAAAAGTTCCAAAAAGTTTGTCAAAAGATATCCAAACAAGTTCATTTACAGAGTTGTACCATCATTTTCTGCAGAAAGTCCTCTAAAACGGCCAAAAAGTTTGGATTCTCCACCATGTGATAGAGTAACGACTCCATTTTTCTTCATCAACTTTTTATTATGTCATTTCTAATAAACAAAACATATAAATTCCGGAATTCCGGAATTCCGGTCAATTCCCAGTATATAAACTAAAAATTTCAGTTTTAATATACGGAATGCGGTGAAAGGAATGGTTGTTATCTCCCCACTTTGCCTGTATGCACTTTGTTATCCCAGCGTATTAATTATTACATACAGGTAAAAATCGAGCACACTGTATCTCGGTACTGAAGCGGCCGATTTTGATGCGGTTTTCAACATTCTTGTCAGGAGATCAAACAGAATAACATATCTAAATATTATTTTCCGTTCCGCGTACACTTTATTAAAAGTGTACACGGAATGGTTTTGGTATATAAGGCTTGATAAATGTGTCATTGTATAAAATTTAGAATGGAGAAAGTACGAGTATCTTTAGTCCAAAAAATTTCGGCAATAGCATTCATTTTTTTATATTCGAGTTGAATGCATCAAATCGGATCTGTTCCCGACATCGACTGTGCATTGTATTTTCATGCAATTTAGTAGAATTTTACGATGCATACGCAGTAGAAAGATATAATCTAAAAAAGATTTTATTGTACAATTTCTCATTGCATATAACTTTGATATTCCAATTGTATGAAATAAAAACTGTCGTTTTCTCCGTATCAACGTAACACGAGCTTTTGCTTCGTCTCGGCGAAATCTATCTCATTCCTCTCAGGGGGTGTCTTCACCGACGTTCGAACATTTCGGAAAAAAAATCAATAAAATAACAAACAAAGATTATCGTATATCAGCTAAAGAACAACAAAAAACTTTGTGATTTGTGATCAATGTGTTATTATCATTTTTTTCACTTTTCTTCATGCTGAAACAACAGCTACATGCACATTACATTTACAAATTTTTATTTTCCTATTAGGAAATACTCAACCATACATCATCAAAAAAGTAACAATGTTATCTGCTTCTTATAAAAAAAGAAATCACTGTATATAAAAAAAAACAGAAATCTGGCTTAGTGTTAACGTGGAGATCTTCTGATCTTTCGATTCTTACCACCGGCGGCAATTTTTTTTTTTCGTTTTTTTTTTTTTTTTTTAATATATCATGCAAACATGCCTATTTAAACTATATAGTCACAATATCTGGCGAGGGCTACATGTACATGTAGCTCAATTACTACAGAATAAATAATTGTATATCTGAGGATTTACATCGGATATACAGTTGAGAGCAAACTAAACTTGGTATCTAGTGCACTTTGTAGTGCACACGTAGTGAACAACGTAGTGCACTAGACTAAACATTGTAGTGCACTAGAGTGCACTACAATGTGAACTCCAGTTCACTACAGTGTTAACTCTAGTGCAGTACAATGTTAACTCTAGTGCACTACGTAGTGCACTTCAGTTTTACAGTGTCAGTACGTGATTCACACATGTTCCAGTATAACCTTACAAATACAAGTATATTCAAATTTGTGGTATAACTTATATTCATTTTGAAATAAATAAATGAAATTTTCCGGATACCATATGGATCCTTACATTACCACATTAAATTGTAATATGGGGGGATGAAAGTAATCCCAACCGTGTGCATGGACGATTAAAACTGTCAATTAAATAACTTGTAATTTTTAGATACAGTGTTCATGAATCTACATTTATTCTAGCTAGATTATAGGTTTTACCAGAAATTTATACAGTATATTATCTAAATATCTGATTTTACAGGTTCATTCACGTAATCACATCTTTTTCTTGGACTAGTATGTATGATGGTCGTATATGTATACCTGAGCCAGCATGTTAGTTAAACTTAAGGTAAAACAATTCATGTCCAGAGGGCAGAATAAGTGTCAGAGTGGTGAAATACACATACAATATAGCTAGGTAGGTTTGGGGTGGGGCTGGGGTATAAAGGAGCCCAAGGGGTATTGTCTCGAAGCATGTTTGGAATACACATATATACATGTACATGTCCATGTACACATGTAGTAAAAATTTAACTATATAGTACATATTATGATATTAATAAACCCCTCTCCATCTCCTCAAGAAATATAAATAAAATAAAAACAAAATACAAAACAATGTGAATACATTATCTTCATTTTGAGGGAAAAAAAACAATATTATAACAACTATTCTCAATTGAAAGAATAGGCGTATTTTGATAAAAAGTGGCTATAAGTTTATAATTATTATTATATGAAAACAAAGCCACTTTACTAAACTAATCAGGTACAGAGACTGCCACAGCATGCCAAATATCTATTGAATTGAATGCTATAATGGACCCCCTGGGGTTAAAGAAAATAGGTATACCTTACCTGTGACGCCTGACTGATCATCTCAGGTAAGGTGTCACCCTCAGGTGGTTGGGATGGGGAAATATAGGGGGGAATTTGAATGAATTGAGAAAAGGGCCCTAGGCCTAGTTGACCATAAACGACAGACCTGGTGTGCCTAGAGTTTACAGGTATATAAAGTCATTTATATATGCGGGTTCAGTGTATACCTGTATCCCCATGTACAATGCAACCGTTATATCAGTGTATGTGAGAGACTATTTGTACCAATTACACATCGATTAAATATGATAACCATTAAATAATTAATATGTACACGTATGTAGTTAGAAATCCTTGATATGTATATGAATAAAAATATTGTATTTAATGTGTATGTGTAAACACTAAAACAACATGAATTGTATGCGACACTCCACATTATTTTAATGTACATGCAGGTCAACGATCATCACTTTTAGTTAATAATCTTTTAATAAATGTACACAACTTTTGCTGCTTATTTTTGATATAGATTTCATATGTTTATACATAGATATATATATAGAAAAAAAAAAAAATTTAATATATCAATCAAAATATATTTCAAATATTATGATGTAATATTACATGTGTAGAAATATATGTTTAAACAGAAATAAGGATTTGATTTAAATAATTTGACTCATCAACGTTGTCTGTTTATCATATGGATGATTTCGCAATTTGATTGACTGATCGTCCAATCGCACAGCTATTAAATAACCATATACATTTCTTGCTAGAATTAAATTAACAGAGTCATGAGACATAAATAAAATCTATAATTGTAATGTCCTCTGACAGAGTTATTTGGGTACAAAAGTAGCTAATAATTGAAGAAACTTTTTAATAAATTTCAAACTTAATTATATTTCAAGTTAAATTGTTTGATTCATGACAAATACATAGTATCTGTAACTTTTCCATTAATCAAAAACTCAAAGGGCACCTTGTTCTCACTTTGTATTTTCATTAATCACAATTTTTGTGTGTTAATTGAACTGGCTTTCATAGTGTTAATTACAGGATTAGGTTGAGGGGCCAGTCAATGCATGGGCCAGAACAGGTGACCCCTAGCTGTGTTATTGCCCTAGTGCCTGTGAGTCCGGCCAGTAACAGTAAAAATGTCACCAAGAGACTTTATGAGGGTAAAGATAAAAGTGTAATAGCCAAAACTGCTAAATGTACAAAAGTGTTAGTGTTCAGCAAGAGGAAAACTAACAGGTGTATAATTTCGTGCTTAACGGTCATGTCTTGGAAACAACAGATACTTTTACATATTTAGGCATCACTTTTAAATATAATGGTAATTTTTCCAACGCTATTAACAGATTGGTTGACCAAGCCCAAAAATCAATATTCGCTATATATAAAAAGGTTGCGTAACCAAGCTATTCCAATAGATTTACAACTAAAATTATTTTGATTCGTTAGTTGAACCAATACTGCTATATGGTTCCGAAGTTTGGGGGTATGGAATTTAAAGTCAGTCGAGCAAACACACCTGAAATTCTGCAAACGAATACTTAAAGTCAGAAGTAGCACTCCAGATTTATGGTGTATGGGGAACTGGGAAGATTCCCACTCGAAATAAAATATCAAACTGAGAATGCTGTGTTTTTGGAATAGACTTATACAAAATGAAAATAAATTAAGTAGTATACTTTATAAACTAATCTCGAAGTTACATTTCGAAGGAATATACACATTTAAATGGATATCTTTCATTAAAAATATTTTTGATGAATCTGGTCAGTCAATTGTCTTCCTCAATGAAATACAAATGATTAACAGTTTTTATAAAAGTTTTATGAAACAGCGCCTTCAAGATCAGTTTATACAAAAATGGTTCTCAGATGTGGAAAATTCCTCAAGAGGGCAAACTTATCTAATATACAAAAAAGAATTTGGATTTGAAAATTATCTTATAAAATTATCGGAAATGAATAGAGTATACATAACTAAAATTCCGTACATCAAATTGTAAAAATTCCAATTGAGACTGGAAGATGGCGTAATTGTTGAGAAACGTGAAAGAATATGCCCTTTTATTATTTTTTTGTAATATGAAAATATCGGGGATGAAATTTCACTATCTTTTTGTATGTAAACACGAAGAAATAAAAAATATACGTATTAAATATATCCCACAGTATTATTATAGTAATCCCAGTCTTCATAAGATGGGTGGCCTTATAGGTATTTTGTAATATCCAATTATTGAAGAAGGTTGTTCTCTATTCATTAGAAAAATGATGGTATTTTTGTAAATGTGAATAAAAGCTATGATAGTAGTACGGTATAAATATTGTTAATTTCCAAATTAATTGTCCCATATTTTAGTAATTGGTAAAATGATATAATATATTGTCCATCCTGCCACGTGCAGTTGAAATGTAACTTGTAATTTTATAATCCATGTAAACACATTTTAATGTGTCTGGGAGACTATAATAAAATAAAATCAAAACAAAATCTGACATTCTAAATGTGAGATACAATTATATATAGCTGTTAATTTCTAGAATGGCAAAACAAGATATATGATTCAAATAGATAAATAAATAATAAAATCAAATAAAAAATTAATTAAATACATGAAATAAATTAAAATAAATATAGCTATTTATATCTAGAATAACCTAATATTTTTATCTGAGTAATAAATAAATGTATTATAACAAGTATAAAATATTTGATCCTAATAAATAAATAAATTCGTTTATTTTCTGAAAAAAAATTATATAAAGAAAAGATGCATGTGGTCAAGCCATTTTGCAGCTTACCGTATATTCTTTACTTTAATATTAAAAATCATATTAGGCTAAATTACTCAGATGAAACCCATATATATACACCAATAAAAGTAACCATTTTATTTAATAAATTAATTATTTACATACTAACTTAGTTATGCTTATTTTTAAATACAGAGTACATTTGGTAATTCATCTGAAATAATTGAAAGATATTTAAAACCATTCAATGATATATATATATGAACAAATTGTACATGTACAATTTATGCAATAAATAGGAGTACCAGGCTCATTTTATCTTGTGCACTACGATGTGAACTCTAGTGCACTACGTTGTTAACTCTAGTGCACTACAATGTGAACTCAGATGCACTACAATGTGAACTCTAGTGCACTACGATGTTAACTCTAGTGGCACTACGATGTTAACAGTCTAGTGCACTAGCTAGTGAACCGGAGTTAACTTCACTTGTGCACTCCAGTGCACTTCACTACCAAGTTTAGCTTGCTCCCAACTGTATACACGGTCAGTAACTTACAGTAGCTAGGCCAAGGACGTGTCCTTGAATAGGCCTGTTAGTTTTATTTTGGTTTTGACACGGAAGACGAGATGACTTCTGTCTCCTGGATATTAAAACAAATCAAATCATTGATTAATTTTGATCTAGCCTTGCAAATACGTAGGCCTATAATTTGTGGTCTATAAATTCCATATAATATATGATCCAGATATATCCTGCAAGGAGACGTCAAGATAAAACACAACCCATCTCTCAACTGCTATTCCGGGACCGTGAAATGTAATATTGGTCACATTCCAGCCCAAGCACAGGGGCGCGCCATTATTCCATTATGTAAAATAATTCCTTTGTAACGTCCTGTCCACATGACTGAAAATTGCGAAAAATGAATTATATATTATGTAAATATCGGTTAGCTATGTAATAGATAATATAATAAACATAACAAAAAAACAAAATGTCTTTTCACCACATGGTGAAAAGCCCTAACAATAATAAAAAAAAACAGAACTAAAAAACAAAGGTCATTTTCATCACCACATGGTGAAAAGCCCTATTAATTTATGGATAAATCGTTGTAAGAGTTGCTCCCCATTGAATAAGTTCAAGGGCACCGGACTAAAAAGTTGCAAAAAAAATACATTTTTAAAAAACTATTTCACGTGTGTCCATGATCATACAAATATTTATTAAGAAAACTTTCATTCAAATTTGAGCGTGATTTTGGGGAGTTTTAAACGTTATTTGGACTGTTTATGTTTAAGTGTTTTGTGGTGTTTTTTGGGGTAGAACATGACCATAGATACCCAAATCAGGTTAAATAGTCGATAAACATATTAATTATCAACCAAAACAACTGGTAACTTTTAGTGACTTCCACTTTCACATTAGACTGAAGGAATCTCATCATGGCCGCCAACAGCTCTCCTTGAAGGTTAAGTAAATTTTCCGAATCTAAAGAAGATAAAATTATGAAGGAACACTTGAGTTGATCAGACACAAGATGTTTTAAGTAAATCTAACTCTAAGTCATGTAACGGAACGGTCGGGTTCAACTTAATCAGCAAAGCATCGTTGGAACTTGCACCCATTGCAAATATCCGCCAGCGTACTCAATGTGATTGTTTACCCAATAGTGTAAATTCAAATCTAACCAAACTCTCGAGGCTTAATATACTAAATGAAGAGCTCATCAACGATTTTATATAACGAAAGGCGTGGAAGCTTTTGAAAAAACAGTCCAGACATTGTCAGAAGTATTTCTTTGTGTACTCGAGTTTCTTCGTGGTTAAGTATGGTTTGAATTGCAGGGTTGCACCAAGCAAAGAAACGACAATAATGCCAAGTGAAGAGTAATAGAATCTTACATGGGTCTGTGAAGTATACTGGGATATCTCAACCGGGAGTGAAGGATTTTGGCCGGTCAACCCGAGGCCTGCCGAGAGGTTGACGGCCCAAAATCTTTAACGAGGGTTCCTTGAGATATCCCAGTCCACTTCACAGACCTATATTTTGTTCTTTTTCTCCCATACTTAGTAGTAAAATGACGAAATTCCAGCTTTTTGCATTGCGCCATTTTCACAGGAACGTCGTTATGCGTCAAAATTGATGAACGTCATCTACAAATGCACGCCACCATGTCTTATGATGACGTCACGTTATTGCCTAGCTATGGGCCCGTGTGGGGTGAGCTGTCTTACACCCCCTGTGTAAGTTAGAGGATATCTTTTCCTCAAGCAACCGCGGGATATCCCTGTGAAGTATCTGGGAGAGCTAGCATATCAATTCTCTCCAAACGACAGTATGCCTATATATATATATATATTGATGTGCTGTGCAACACACACTGTCGTTTAGCGCACTGTTGCTCTAAAATCTTTTGGCACAAATGTGTCCCAGTGCTGTCACAATATTCATTGATGCACTGTTGTTCTTTGGCTTGGCGTGTAGAATTACAGTTGGTAGTAGACTAAAAGGTTTACACATTGTGCACACGGTGTGAACTACGAATGGACACTGAGTGCACGAGGTTAAATAGACTACAGGTAGACATGTGCACAAGATTTTAGACTACAGGTAGACACGGAGTGCACTACGTTGGTGAACACGGTGTCCACTTCAAAAGTGTACAATCAATGTCCAGGTAATATGTCGACTACATTCAGACAACAGACAGACTAGATGATGTGTTACAGAGATATGAAAAAAGATCTATTTATTCTGAAGTCTATATGGACTTAGATAGAAATATTTTATTGCGATCAGAAACCATATAAATATTCATGCAACATCAAATTGCCGTTTATTAATTACTGGAAATCATTCTTAATTTTAACTGTCCTATTTGAATTGTAATGAATGTAAAATGTATCAATGCATTTATTATCATACAATTTGATTTATAAATAAGAAAGTTTAGTAGAAGTTATAAAAGCAAATTAAATGCGTAGCAAATTAACTGCGTAACAAATTAACTGCGTACAGGTTGTTACGGTTAAACCACATACTGGTTATGTCTCATCAATGGATAGTTCAAGTCCCACATTTTTCAAGTAAAATAATTTTTCTTAGCAAGTGATATATAGTTTTAAACATTGACTTTTTTATCTAATAAATCTTACTTTGGATAGGTCGAACCAAGGAAGCAGATGAAATTCTTGTAAGAATACATAAAGTGGTGAACATTACATGTGAAGTTAAGATTTTCCGTGTTGGCAAATTTTCGCCGAAGAAATATTTCGATCAGGAATTTTTTTTGATTAAAAAGGATAGATATTGATGGACATAATAATAGCAAGGGACATATTAACATAAACAGATTAAGTCCTTCATAAAATGTTTAACTATGTATGTATCGAACATAGTTTTCAAAACGGCCAAAAAAAAAAAAGGTGGTTTAGTGCCGTTTTTGCGAAAAAGTTTTATTTATGTAAGCCCTGGTCAAAAATATATACCATATTTTCCCTAATGAGGGTGCCAGGCTGTGGGTAATATGGTCCGAGAGGGGCGCCGTTATTTGAAGACCATTTTTTAGAAGTTTTTTTCTGAAACAGGCCAATAGTCATCTTGCTTTTAGTTTTCATATTTTTAAGGTCATCTGACACGAAGGGTCAGGATGAAACCTATATGTCATTTACGTGCACCGTCCGTCGTTGCCTATTGTGCGTCATGTGTTTCGCCATGCGCTGTTATCGCCGTGCGTAAAACTTTTCATTTTAAAGTTTCAAACGGCATTCTTCCCAATAAAGCGAAAGGCCCAGAATACTCATATTTGTGGCCTGTTAGCATGCTGGGATAGAGATAGAGAGCTACGGTATGGGGTCATTAGGATTAAAATTCAAAACAACTGACTTCTCATAGTGACCTTGACCATTCATTGTGCAAGTATGTCACATGTATTGAGGGCTCAAATAAGGCTAAAATTGTGTTTAAAACGATTTCCTTTCTCAAGACCCAGAAGGCCCAGGGTACTGATAGTTGGTCTGTGTAGCATGCTTGCGGATGAAGGTCTACCAAGTTTGCGTATCAAAATGAAGGGACATTGACCTTTATTTCAGAGGTCACATGGGGTTATAATAGGCTATAATTGTTTACGCCGCTTCTATCTCTCAGTGCAACTAAAAGGCCTCGAGGATACTTCATATTGGGGGAAAGTATGCTTTGTTGATGGGCTACACCAAGTTTGTATCAAATAATAAAAACTTTGACCTTCATTCAAGGACACTGGGGTCCAAAATAGGGCTAAAATCTTTAAACAACTTCTTCCTCAAGAAACTAAAAGTGCCCAGGAAACTCATATTGGGGCCCTACCAGCATGCAGGGATGATCTGGAGACTAACATAGATTCGTTCAAAAAATGAATCAGAGCAGATGATGTTACAATCAAGGTTCACTGGGGTTCGCTCAAATAGTGCTAATAAATACAACTGTTGTAGATGCTCGATAAGTGTGCTCCTTCAATATCATTTAGTTAGACTTGAATTATTTGAAATGATATTGAAACAAACACGTGACAATCGAATGATTGCGACAAGTTTTCTATGA